>NW_027179602.1:0-91068 GCF_036669935.1 Montipora foliosa | reverse complement strand
AATCTGAGGCAGTTTTTTTTTTCGTAAACTGCAGCATGGGATTGTTATTGGACAAAACTAGAAATATAGTTCTTGAACATCCATGCTAATGATTTTGTGTTAGACTGTTCACGTGCTGTTGCCTCCCTCAAAAACATGTGATAAATCAAGTTACGTGGCTAGGCATCCTCTGTGTTGGTCCTTTGATTCACCGAATGTGGTCGTCAGTCAAACCAGACCAGACAAAGAAATTGTTAAATAGAACACAATCATTGCCAAAAAAAAAGGTAACTGTAGAGAAATGATTACTAGAAGGGGGTCCATAGCCTTCTTAACAAGAAAAAAAAATTATTCATATGTAACTAGACAGAAGGAATACAAAATACTATATATTATAACATATACAAATAGAACAGACAAAGTTGGTAATAAGGGAACCCAAAATAGCTATATAAAGCTAAACTAGGCAGGTGCCTGCTCAGTAATGGAACACATCATATTTTCATTTATCACATTTACACATTTTTTGGCATAATTAGTATGAAAACATTACTCTCGAAGGGGCACAGTGCAAGCTGGCTTCAAGAGTCGATGTCTTTCGTCTTGTAGACTTTGGTTTAACTGCTTCGCTGCACTTGTCAGTAGCCAACTTATGCGTATCTATGTATGCCTCTAGTTACATAAGTATGTTGTACCTGTGTTGCTCGCTCATGATTTTCCTCAATACCAGCAAGCGCCCTCACGTCTCCTTCAGAGAATTGTATATGATAGAATCTGGGTGTTCTGCGACATTGAAGTGGCAGTTTCCAAATACTCCAGGTAAAGTTTTGCTTTCATAGAAGCAGACCTTGCCTTAGCCAACAGTTCTTTTAAGTACTTTGGGTTATGTAAGTCGGCCAGGTCCTGTTGTGATAACTGTTCTTCTTCATCACCATTTCCTTGTTGCAAAGTTTCTCCCTAAGAGATCAATAATGGTCATAATCAGCTTGCAAATACTGTGTGCCATATGAATATAAAGTGTATGGTTAAGTATTTTAATTGACTACAGTCAATATGTGTGTATTGCTAGGACAAACATTTCATCCAAATTCTGACCTGAAAATAAGATAAGTTTACATTATTAAGAAAATCACAGAATACTGAAAACAATTTGGCTGGAGCTTGGAGAGTCATGGCTTACCATAGATCTTGTTTTGCAATCTACCCTTCTTTTGCGTTTACGTACTGGTCTGCTTTCTTGGCTCTCAGTCACTGTGAACAAACAAATCCAACAAATACTGGTAAACATGCAGAAGTCTGCATATTAATTATGCATGCTAAAAGCATGCTTTCTAAAAATATTTTTGATTTGACTGACTGTGTGTGCAACACCGTATTACCAAGCAGCTACGCGTTAGGGTACCATGTAAACAACAATTATGTCTTAACAAAACATGCTCCATGATAGTGTGACCTAACTGGTCACACTAGGACGAGTAGACAATCTATTTAAGGAAGACCCAGGTCTGTAATCATTATAGTTGTCTTTGAATGCTGAACGCTCAAAAAGCCACTCTGGTGACCGATTTATCAAAGGGGCTGTGTCCATGGTAGTGCAATTATTTTGTGTAGTTTTACCAATTACTTGCTCCGTCCTTGATATGAGACTACTTTGAGAACAAGGCAACTTTAACCTAACATCACAAAAGGTAAATGTCTTCAGAGTCACACAAAATTTTAAGACATAAACTGAGGTATTTTACTTAACCTCCTCCCTTCATTGTTTTAAAATGTTATTTTACATTTTGTCCTATCATTTAGCTGCCAGTTCCCAGTAAACTAGATTTTGGACTATGTTTTGTGACACAGCCCCTTTACTTGTTTTGCTAAAGAAGTAATGAGCTGCGTGGATTTAAAACCATCCAGTGCATATTCACAGCTACCTCCACAAATCGCAAATTTAAGATGGCTTTGATTTCACTCCTGTGATGTTTTTTAGGTGTTTTTAGGTTGCTGTCTTGTTGTCATGGTAACATGACATTGCTTAAAATTTAAGTGTCTATGAAGTAAAAAATGATTATTGCCTATTTGAATTGTTTTCAAAATGGTTAAGAATGGAATTTTCCGTTTTGACGTATCATTTTCTTGTGTTATGCAAATGAGCAAATTGATGACGTAATCAATGGGTCCATTGGAGGATGAATCACAAAAACAAGAATAGCTCTGAAATTGTGAGAGGGACGATTATTAAACTCGGCATGAGTGGCGGATGTACATTACAAGTGCCAAGTTTCAAGAGCAGCGGTCTCAGTTTTTGGAAGATATTGTATATTTTGTAATTTTTTTGCCCTTGGAACGTTTGATGACGTCATCAGTTTTTACGCAAAAAAAATTAAAATGTCTAGAACGATACTTCAAAAATGAAAAACACCATGTTTCTTTCCTGCAAACGACTTTCAAATAAGCTTTAGTTACCTTTGTATTCAAAGGCACTTAAATTGTGGGTAATCTTTTCTGACTAAATTGGGATTTACAGTTTATACATATGACTAGCGTTGTCAACTCACCGTTTGGCGCTTCTTCAGCAGCTTCGGTTTCCATGGAAACCAGGTCTAGCCAAAAAAAGAGAGGATAAAGGGGTAATATCATGGAATTATCATTTTTATTTTGACCATAAATTTACTAAATTGATTTTCAGTAACTTTTTCATTCTTAAATTGAGCCACACTAAGTTCTTACGGAATTTATCTAAAATGCAAGGGGAGTACTTCAAAAGGTCGGCCCGACGTTTTCAGATTGGCATTCATTTTAATCTTGGCTACGCGTAACTGAAAACACTTAAGAATAGTTTTTGTGAGCTAAAATAGCCGTTTTGAAGAAACTTTGGCCATTAATTTTTTGTTTGCCATTGGAAAACAGGTCTCCTTTGCTTTCCAGATTTTTGCTAAAATCCATGACACTACCCCTTTAAATTGGCAAGTGTTTCAGATAAATCAGACACGCCTTTTGAAACGCTACATTAAACTTAGTTAATGTTGTACTATTGGTTTGGCCGTATAAAGTCTTACCAGGCATTCTTGAGGTACTCATTTGGGCGCCCTCCGCCTGTGCAATGGGAGTGGTAGCTACGAGACGGAAAATCAAAGATAGCACATCTTTAGACTAACAGTAGGGTTGACAATGAATGTGAAATTGTGATGTCAACCTACCAGTTTGAGCCCCTGCAATAACCTCTGTTTCCATGGGCGTGACATCTAGGAGAAGAATGAATAACTAGACAATTGTCTCGAAGTTCAATTCTTTTACACCTATTGATTTGCACTCTTACCTGGCATCATTGAGCCACTGTTTTCAGCTTCCCCCGTCTGTGCAATGGATACATGCACAGGAATAGTAGCTAAGGAACTTTCCTCGATTACGGGCGCCGGCGGGGTTGAAGTGCTGCCAACTTCGTTCGCAGAAAAAGTTCTCATCTCTCCCAACTTGCTCTGTAGCTGTTGGAATTTCTCTTGAGCACTTGCTGGGAGTTGCCTCGCACTAGTTTTTAAATCATTTGATAGCGTTATAACTTCTAAAAGTAAGTTCTCCGGAATGCGAACAAAGCGATCCATATTCGAATGCTAGATGGCTTCTCACATTTGAATTAGAAATTGTAAAAAATAACGGTTTCTATTAAAGGTGTATCTGACGTCATTTACAGCCAATAAGATTAAAGCATTTCCACGATTAACGGACACTGGTTGTTTTTGTTTTTTTAGCTGTTAGCTCCCGGTTTTTTTTTTCAGGAGTCTAAAACCTCATTCAATTGCAAAGATTGTTTCATTCGATGATTTTCAAGTGCTGTAGAGATAGCACGCACTTAGAAACCCTGCTAAAAAAATTACAACCGTGGCGTGACTCCGCGTGCCGTGATCAGTTAGGTGCAGAAATCACCACTGTAGCATGCAGACTGAAAATTTTAAAATTGGGAAAATAAATCTGCTAATAGCCTGATAAAAAAGCGGCAATTTTCTGGTGTGATTACATATTTAAGCGCTTCCATTTTTTATCTGGATTCTTTTAAACGAATAAGACCGAAAAGTTCAATTTCAGGTAAGTTTACACCCTTTGCCAAAGAGTCTTCTAAACTGAAAAAGAAAACAATATGGAATAAATTTTATGAACCCTGAGCTCAATTCTTACTTTTCTTTCAACCTCGCAATTCTTGGTGTTAACAGCTAATTAACACCACGGGATCACGCGAGTGGTCATAGCTCGAGAGTCTTTAGTGGTGTTGCCTTCAACGTTCGCGTGCTGGCATTTTTCACTGGGCACGTGCGTTGGGTGTAGTCCTGAAAAAATAGGTTTACATCCGGTTGTCTCCAAATTTGGTGGGTTTATTGTGAATATGTTTAGCCAATCATCTACCCAGTTTCAGCGTGGAAACTTCAATAGCTCGTATACAACAGCCCTCACTGTCCTCGAAGGTCAGCCTTCGAGTGGTGTGTTTGCGAAATTTCTCTCACTTTTACGGACTGTTCGAAATGATTATTCATAGCAAAACCTCTGCTAAAGGGTGGGAAAAATGTCAGGAAAACAATTTCAAGCACTTTTGAAACGGCAGTTAGAAACGAACAACGGGAAATTGAGGTTAGTGATGACAACAGGGGCCTTAGGGAGGCTGCAAATAATTTCTCTTTTTTTCACACAATGAAACATATTCTCCTTATATATAATTGGGGTAATTATATCAAAACTCAAGACGAAATTTGGCTAGTGTATTAAGTATCCATCATATATTTCTCACATGACATTTTCCTTCAAAATACCGGTTACCATGGCAACGAATAAGGGTTTAAGTGACCATCATATTGTTTGAGCAAAAATTGCATAGCTTTTGCGAAAAGCAGATGTATCTGTGTGAGAATTAGAAGAAAAGGTGAGCAAAATCATTTAGAATGAGCTGACGCAAGCAGCTTTAGAAATGCATGTGTGGCTTACGCGCGTGCACGCTCAGCTGAAAACCCTCCTTAAGCACACACGTTTTTGAGACATGGACGGCAACCAGAAGAGAGTGTTTCGCGTGCCAGGACAGTGGTGTCTCCCAGGTTTTTTGTGTAATCATCTCTAATGGAGAAAAGATACTTAGCAATCAATGTAAATGTGGTTGGTTGTGTGAAGACAAGTTAACAGGGAAAACAGCTCAACTCCCGTTGCTGTCTCAAAAATGCAGGTGCTTGAGGTCCGTAATATTCTTGCACAGGCCACCATTTCTTCAATTGTTTTTTGAATGCCATGAACAAAGCCGGGACTGTCCTTTTTGCGTTGAAAATCGGGCCAGATTGTCAAATACAAATTAAATGAATGCAATTTTCATGTTTGTTGACATACATAATTTTGAAAAATCATTAAAAAAAATCACAGCTCCTTCTTTTTTAGCCAAATTTGGTGGAAATCTTGGTTAACTAAAAAAAAGGCTACTTTTTCAACTTTCTGTAACAGAAGATATAATTTTGAGTTTTTCTCTATTTCTGCTCAAATATTTTCAAATATTTTTCAGATTTTTGTTGTTTACAGTTATTTTTCAGAAAAGTCCTTGGTTTTTATGCTGGGATTTTTTTCATGAAAAGCCTATTTTATAACCTTTAAAAATAGTAGATATTGTAAGCCATATTGTATAAGCTTAAAATTAATGGAAGTCTAAACAATTGATCAGTTTTGTGGCTTGATTTGGATCCCTGCAAATCTTTGGGACAAAACAGAGTGCAGTCTTTGGTCAGCAATCATACAATAATTTTTATTCTCTCTTTCCCCCCTTGACATAATATTACAGATGATAACTCAAACATTGTTCTTTGAGTTTGGTACGGGCTGTACCGACTGTCTCAAGGAATCCTTGGCGTCTGCCCTCAGGCATTTGCGTAAACAAGCACAAACTATGTACGAGCAAATCAGAAGAAATGCCTGGCTGTCGAGTTGGCCTGAGACTGCTGAGGAACTAGAAGAGGGGGGTGCGGGGGTCACGTATAAGAGTACAAAGTTATCATTGGCCATTAGTCCAGTCCAGTTTAATAAAAATATCATGTTCACTACCAAGACAGGGTGCTGTTATTCTCTTAGACAGTTCATGAATTTTTTGTCCCTGAATTTCTCAAATACAGGTGAATGAGAGGTTGATTTAATATGTTGCTTTAGTGACTTGAAACTACATCACCTCAATCATTTGAGCCAGTAAGTGCTTTAAATATTGAGCCAGTTAAATTGACTCCACATGTACAAACATTGCAAATGACAATGATATTATTATTCTTACTTGGAACTAGGGCAATAGACAGAGAACTTAACAGTTGCCCTGTAACAATAGTAATAACCAGTTGAGTTTGATGTTGAAAATCTCATAGTAAAACATGCAACTTCTACTTGACATTGAAAACAAACAATATTTCTTTCTTCAGGTACATTTCGAAAAGTATGTACCGGTTACTTCATAGGGAATATGTTTTAGAGTACATTATCAATTACCAGTTGAATAATCCTCTTGTTCAGACACAACAGAAGATATATGGCAAAAGTTCACCTATTTCTGCTGATTTAATACTTTGCCCTAGTGACTTGAAACTACATTACATGTACATCCATCATTATTGAATTTCACTGATTACCAGTCCAAAATGTTACCCAAACACCCAGGCTAGGCTAGGGACTTAATGGTAGTTTCAAAAAACTTTACATCAATACTCTCCCAGAGAGCTGAATAAATAAAGGAAGAAAGAAATGAAACAACATAATTTACGTCAATCAGTTGAGCAAGTAATTTTATATTGTTGTGATACGGGACACTGAAAAACACAGACTGCAGACTGTGCAGACCGTCTGCAAAATGAAAATGTGGGTAGCCTGAATTAGGTCTAAATAACATTTGGTTAGCCTAATGAGGCCTAAGTGACATTCAGGTTAGCCTGTTTACGGTTAGCTCTCAATAATAGTGAGGGGAACACCATATTTTACCCCTGGTCTGCACAGACTGCAGTCTGAGTTTTGGCGTGACTGCTGTGACACAGTGAGCCCTGATGGTATCACTGTTTGTATTGCTTGAATAACAATGGATAAATATGTACAAACAAATGAACTGGTAACAATAAGGGTATGACATCTAAAACCGACAGGCGCTCCTAAAAAAGTACATGACAATTGAGTTTAATGTTGAAATATCTGAGCAAAACATTTCATTTCTACTACAGACTGAGAAGAAACTAATTCTTTTTCCAGGCATATTTTCAAAAGTATGAAGAGATATCAGTAAAGTAACTGAAGAGAGCATCATGTTGAAACTGAATGAAGGATGCATTTAATATGAGTTCTGGACAGATGCTAGCATTTGAATGATTATTGTGTTGCTCAGACATTAGATATTAAGGCTAAAACTATATAAGTTACTGCACTGGCTCATATGTTTAATATTATTCTTAACTCTGGTTATATCTCTAGATTTAGGCCATTGTCTTAGCCGTACTGAAGCTGCCAGAAATAATTATTGTTATTCTACTTCCAAGGCAGCATTTACACGAACACGGTTTCACGTCGACACACTTTCATGATCTCGAAACCGCGTCAAAATCAATGCGGTTTGGAAGTGTTTACACGGATCCGTTTTCACCAGAAAATCCAAGTCATAAATGGTACAAGCGAGCTCTGCACTAGGTGCTAAATTCACTATTTTCAATTGAACAATGCAAATTTCGCACCAAAATAGTAACCGTATTCAAATCGATGCGGTTTCGCTGTTTAGACGACAGATAAAACCGCATCACTTTCAAAACGCTCCACTTTTGGCAGCGGTTCCAAATCAACATGTTTTCAGTAACAGTCTCGATCGATGTCGTGTAAACGGAAGGTGTAACCCGCAGCAAAATCGATGCGGTTACAAATAAAACCGCGTTCGTGTAAACGGTGCCTAAGACAATGGCCTTTTGGGTCAAAATGTACTACAGATAATATAGTGGGCAGTCAAGCTATGTAACACAGTCACATCTTTTCAGAACTTCAACTTGTAATATTTTATTTGTAACCATAATAGTGTTTGCATCATGTGGCAAATGGTTGAAATCTTTCAACATTGATGAAAGTAATTTATTTCTGCTAGTGTGGTGCTTTTTGGGCTGTTTATATACATAGCTTGACTTCAATCCCACAGTCTACCTGTAGTAAATGTTGACCCTCCCCCCAGAGCATACTTTTATGCCACCCAGGCCCCCACTAAATAGGGCCCGTCCCCTCCCCCTCCCCCTCCCCCTCCCCCTCCCCCTCCCTCCCCTGTTCCCGCCTCTGCGGGAACTGGGGCACTCCCATTGGAGATGTCCAATGCCCTGACACCTCCAGCATCCTGAAAACAACAAAATTGAAAACGCATCTCTTATAATTTAAATATAATACTGTCTTGTGGGTACAGATTAGCAACTATCATCAAGCCATGATGCCATCATTAATTTTATTATTGAGAGAGTCCTTTCAATGCAACTTATGAAAATTGTCTGCGAACATAGGCAATGGCAAGCAATAAGTTAGTTTTTTTTTTTTCAATACTCACTCCTTTGGGGCAGTTCACCACCACCATCCAGTGGCTCATGGTTTTCTAGGAAAAAAGTAGTCATTACTGTAATGTGAGTTGTGTGTGAATCAAGTGAACATTCAAGTCAATTCTTGGTATGCACAATTCATATTACAAATAGAAAGAGAACAATATTCGCCACATTTGCTATTGTGCCTCTCTTTCCCAGGAAATATTGTCTGCAAACATAGGCAATGGCAAGCAATAAGTAAGTTTTTTTCTTCAATACTCACTTCTTTTGGGCGGTCGTCCATCTTTGTTGTCTAGGAAAAAAGTAGTCATTACTCAAATGTGACTTGTGTGTGAATCAAGTGGACATTCCATTCAATTCTTTGTACACACAATTTATATTACAAATAGAAAGAGAACAAGAATAATATGAGGCCATAATGTAGGCAATGAATAGGTGTGCAGTGCCCAAGGGAGCAAAGCTTTTGAATGTAGTATGACACAGCCAGTAAACAACAGCATAAATGTAATCAAAATAAACTGAACGTTGATTTAAATATTGCTCAAGTAAGGTGAGTAAAGTAAAAAAAAAGGTTGAACTTTATTACTGTATTAAAGTATAAAGGCAGGAGGGAGTCAAATTATTTTACTTAGCATTATTATTGAGAGTCAGTCCTTTGGAATGCAACTTTAAAAAATAGACAAACAAGGTCTAAGCAATGTTATTTGGTATTTAGATGTTTGAGAAGGTTGAATTTTGGCAGCTATTCATCTGCTATGGACCTGCTATACCCACCCTCCCATATACAGAGAGAAGACAGCCACAACACCATGAACTTCATCCCCTACTCTTCTTGAATAGTGTGTGGGTTCTTTAACGGCCCACAGGGAACTAATGAACATGGAAGTTATTTGTGGGACGGGACCTCCGGCTTATCGTCCTTATCCGAGAACACTTGAAAGACTAACCATTTGCGGATGTAATTACAAAGCAGCACTTCTCCTCAGTTATTTTAAGACCCTGAGTGTTGGTCTGGCAGGAGTCGAACTCATGACCTCCCGCTTAGCAGGCCGATGTAATTAGATGTAAATGTAATTAGTCAAACACTAACTACCCTTTTTTTCAATACTCACTTGGATTCAATGCTTCAGTTTTTTCTTTGTTTTCTAGGAAACAAATGTAGTCTTGTGTTCACATTAAGTGGGCATTATTTTTTTAGAAAGATACTTTGAAAAATTGAACAACAAGTTTTAATCAATGTGAAACACTCACGTTCATGTGATGGTACACTGATCTCATGGTTTTCTACAGTAGGAAAAAATGTAGTGTTAAGTGTTCACATTAAGTGGGCATTAATTTTTTAGAAAGAAACTGTGAAAAATTGAACAACAAGTTTTAATCAATGTGAAACACTGACGTTCATTTAATGGTGCACTGGTCTGTATGTTTTATAGGAGAAAATGTAGTGTAGTGTTGATTGGTAATCAAAGGCTGAATTTTTAATAGAGGCTTATGTATGGACCCTCAGGGACATGAGTGACTTCAAGCAAGTTAATAATACAGAAATTCATCACAACATTAACATCAAAAAAATCAATTTATGCCCACCATGACTTCATCCCCTACTCTTCTTGAATAGTGTGTGGGTTCTTTAACGGCCCACAGGGAATAATAATAATAATAATAATAATAACAACTTAAAAACTTGTATAGCGCATGCTTCATGACAAAATGATCGCATGCGCTTAACATGGATTAAAATACCAATAGGGAACTAATAAACATGGAAGTTATTTGTGGGACGGGACCTCCGGCTTATCGTCCTTATCCGAGAACACTTGAAAGACTAACCATTTGCGGATGTAATTACAAAGCAGCACTTCTCCTCAGTTATTTTAAGACCCTGAGTGTTGGTCCGGCAGGAGTCGAACTCATGACCTCCCGCTTAGCAGCCCGATGTAATTAGATGTAAATGTAATTAGTCAAACACTAACTACCCTTTTTTTCAATACTCACTTGGATTCAATGCTTCAGTGTTTTCTTTGTTCTCTAGGAAACAAATGTAGTCTTGTGTTCACATTAAGTGGGCATTATTTTTTTAGAAAGATACTTTGAAAAATTGAACAACAAGTTTTAATCAATGTGAAACACTCACGTTCATGTGATGGTACACTGATCTCATGGTTTTCTACAGTAGGAAAAAATGTAGTGTTAAGTGTTCACATTAAGTGGGCATTAATTTTTTAGAAAGAAACTGTGAAAAATTGAACAACAAGTTTTAATCAATGTGAAACACTTACGTTCATTTAATGGTGCACTGGTCTGTATGTTTTCTAGGAGAAAATGTAGTGTAGTGTTGATTGGTAATCATAGGCTGAATCTTTAATAGAGGCTTACTTAGTATGTATGGACCCTCAGGGACATGAGTGACTTCAAGCAAGTTAATAATACAGAAATTCATCACAACATTAACATGAAAAAAGTCAATTTATGCCCACCATGACTTCATCCCCTACTCTTCTTGAATAGTGTGTGGGTTCTTTAATGGCCCACAGGGAATAATAATAATAATAATAATAATAATAATAACAACTTAAAAACTTGTATAGCGCATGCTTCATGACAGAATGATCGCATGCGCTTAACATGGATTAAAATACCAATAGGGAACTAATAAACATGGAAGTTATTTGTGGGACGGGACCTCCGGCTTATCGTCCTTATCCGAGAACACTTGAAAGACTAACCATTTGCGGATGTAATTACAAAGCAGCACTTCTCCTCAGTTATTTTAAGACCCTGAGTGTTGGTCCGGCAGGAGTCGAACTCATGACCTCCCGCTTAGCAGCCCGATGTAATTAGATGTCAATGTAATTAGTCAAACACTAACTACCCTTTTTTTCAATACTCACTTGGATTCAATGCTTCAGTGTTTTCTTTGTTCTCTAGGAAACAAATGTAGTCTTGTGTTCACATTAAGTGGGCATTATTTTTTTAGAAAGATACTTTGAAAAATTGAACAACAAGTTTTAATCAATGTGAAACACTCACGTTCATGTGATGGTACACTGATCTCATGGTTTTCTACAGTAGGAAAAAATGTAGTGTTAAGTGTTCACATTAAGTGGGCATTATTTTTTTAGAAAGATACTTTGAAAAATTGAACAACAAGTTTTAATCAATGTGAAACACTTACGTTCATTTAATAGTGCACTGGTCGTTATGTTTTCTAGGAGAAAATGTAGTGAAGTGTTGATTGGTAATCAAAGGCTGAATTTTTAATAGAGGCTTATGTATGGACCCTCAGGGACATGAGTGACTTCAAGCAAGTTAATAATACAGAAATTCATCACAACATTAACATCAAAAAAATCAATTTATGCCCACCATGACTTGTTTGAATTTGTAATGCTAAAAGAACAAAAAAATAAAGATTATAGTCAGATCTATTTACTTGTATGTTATTTTCTGTTGTTTAACTCTGACCTTTGACTGCTAGGATAGGAAGTGGCAACCCCACTAAGTAATTTTTTCAATACTCACATTGTTCCGTAATTATCACCACGCCCTCAGCTTCTAGGAAAGAAATAGTCAATTATTGTTCTCACATTCTTCATACGATTTCCTGAACTTATGGATTTCTAGATCGAACGCCATTTGATCTTTAATTAGGTAGTTTTCGCGAACTTGAGGCAAGGAGGAGGGGGAGAGAATAAAACGAAAAAAAGGAACAAAAACCTTCTCTTACCAGAAGATGCCATGACTGTCCGCTGAAAACTGGTCCGCTACAGTATTTACATTTTGAAAATACCGCGGAGACCTTTCTCCTCCAATCATTCGCCTCTTACTCAGGCCCCTTGCATTTCGGGTTGCGACGTGCCTTAAGACGCCTTTTTAAAATACGCACTTTTTCGGCTGGAATAATTATAACTGTATTGATACAACGCTAGCGCATATGAAACATTGTGAAGACTATAGGAAAATTTCAGTTGAAATTAACAAGTGTCTTTTAACGAGAGAAAACAAAGAACGCGATATGACTTTAGTCATTCGTTCCAGTCCACGCATCGCAATCGACCAAAAAACATTTGAGAGCGTCTTTGCACACAAATAACTCGAAAAAGGATAACAATTTTAGTATCAGACAATATTTACCATTAATTTCATTGTCAAGCGATCAATTGGACATAGAAATCGTCACTGCACGTTGCAAATTTGAATTTCAAAACAAAAACAATTTACGCGTAACCTGGTAGTTTTGACCATAAGTTATCGGACAGGCGCACTTTCAACCCTTTGTTTTTTCGGTGAACCCTTTCTTAAGGAGTCTATTAAATTGGAAAAGAAAACAATATTTAATAAATTTTATGAACCCTGAGCTCAATTCTTACTTTTTATTCAACCTCAAAATTCGTGATGTTATTAACACCACTGGATCACGCGAGTGAGATTCACCAGTCATTGCCTTCAATTTGGTCTTGCTTGAAAGGTGAGCTATATGTAATATTTAACTATGGAGAATGCTAAAAGAATTAAGTGTTCGGCTCGTCTAGGGCGAGGAAATGGCATGCAGGGTTTAGTGTACGGTTCTAAGGGTACGAACTGTCGATGTCGAATAACGGATCATTTTAGAAGGGCAACTAGTAGGGAGCCTAAGCACGCGCGTTTTTGAAACGCGGACGACAACCGGAAGTGAGCTGTTTTCTCTTTTAATTTGTATACACACAACCACATTTACATTAGTAAGTATCTGTTCTCAATGAGAGATGATTAGTATAAAAATCTGGGAAATACCACTTTCCTGGCACGCGAAATGTTCTATTCCGGTTGCCGTCCGCGTCTCAAAAACGCGCGTGTTTAAGCTCCCTTCTAGACTAACAACGAATCTTTACTAGAAGGATTTGTATAACGAAAAACTCTATTTGATTGCTGCTCGAATGAGTCCCTTAAAGAACAAAATACATGCCAATTGTGAGTTGTTGCCCAATGTCTCCCCCACCCCTCACCCAATAAAACGTCAACTCTTCGAGTTCAAAGACAAATCAAGTATGTCAGAAAATAACAATTGTTTTATTTATGATCATCGTATAAACGTTGTTATTCAACACCTTTGAGTAAGTTGAGGACACTTGTGAAAAATCACTGTAGCTGGCATAACAATAACTCTCAACCGACATAATGATCTACTAATTGATTAACAAGTTCATTTTCTTTAAGCTAACACCAACGGACCAACGTCTTATAGTCTGTGTCTATAATTTTTATTCCTTTGAAACGGGATGCTGTTTTATCACTTAACTAGCATCCCGGCTAATCTTGAATTTAATAGACCTATTTTTTTTTTTCAATGAGTAACATATTGACTAATAGCTGGAGCCCATGACCAGGAGCCTACAACTTTCACTGTATTTGTGAAATAGCGCTTTCACAGACCGAGTTATTTTAAATTGATTTTCCCGCGAAACTATGCCTTTCTAGGTAATCATAACTTACTAAACACAGGATTGCTAATGGTTACTCCTGCAAGCCGAAGATGGCTCGAGTTATGAAAATGCCGTTACATAAACCTAGTATCGGAGTTGAAGGCTTCTAGTCATGGGCTCCTGTTTTCTACATTAACGATTCAAAGCCTACCATGAATTAAGGAAAATTAAAGCCTCCAAAGAGTTAAACCTGTTTCTTGGATGGACACTTTGTATTCTACTTATATTACGTAAAGTTAACACGCCTATGATATTTAAATTGCCTGGATGTAAAGTTCACTGCGTAAATATTGTTCTGAAATAACTTATAAGTGATAACGATAACTGATAACTTATTTAGAAGACCTTAATTAAAGAACTATAACAAAGCTGTATTTAACTACAAACGAAACGAAACGAAACGAAACTATTGTAACTTTCAACTATCTTGAAGTAAAAAAACATTGATTAATTTTTTTTTGGAAAATGAAATTTATTAAAAAGAGATAACGACGTTATCATATGAAGGACCCTTTTTTTTTCTTTTTTGATAGCACTGAGCCGGCTTGTTACAAAGTCTTTAAGGAAATGTACACTCTGACTACAAAAAAAATGTAAACCCGAAAAAGTAATGTTTTTAATTCAAATTGATCGACAATTTTCATCAAAGAAATGTTGCATCGGAAAAAAAAAAAACAATTTGAAAATCGCTTGCTTTGGTTTTCAAAACGGTTGTGGTGATGGCAATCCAGACATTCTGCAGTTATGCGGTGCAAATCAAAAGTAAAAAACAGAGAGATTCACTGTTCTATTTTTTATACACCTGACGATGGATGTCGATTTTGCTTGTCCTGAGTTCGTATTCGCCTTCAGAATGCAAATAGACAATGTCTATTGGATAAACAAGGGCGTTGACACGTTCTCTGTAACTTCTTCCCGCGCTGAGTTTGTACCGTCCTGGTCTTAGCTCGGAGAATTCGGCTAGAATGGCAAATTTTCGGTCTTCCGAAAGCCTCACTACTTTGGCTACAAAAACTTCAGGAGCGCTCCCCGTAGAGTTGGCTGCCACTAGTGCAACAAACTCTCCTGGGTTTGGGAGATATTCTACGTTTCCCTCTTCATCGGAATCACTGAGAAGTTCCACTGACTCCTCACCGAGGCCTCGAGAAGCCATAGATGCTAAGAAATCAAGTGCCCTACTTTTCTTCTGGGCTAACGGTCGTTCGTCATAATACCGTTTTTGCGTCCTGACAGAATGTTTCATTACCGTGGCAAACGATTCCCTGAGAGACTGGTCACCACTTTCAGGCAACGTTAAAAAGTGATTCACCACTGCTTTCCTGATATCGCCGGTGGTTACTTTGACGTTGAAATATTTCTCGAACATGGCTGACACGTAATTGGAGTAGGACGCCTCAGAAAATGGGTCACCCCTTTGACTGACAAAAAAATAGTCGTGCTCTTTTCCGTTAAGTAAACGAGGCCTCATTTTAGAGCGGTATAATTGAAGATAGTACGTCAGAAATGTCAACGGAGTGAGATCAGTGCGATTAGGCCCGTATGTACACCTGGTCTTGTAAGCGTCTTCAATTAACTCAACAGACTGGTCTTCCTTGAAACATATAAAATTCTGATCTTTCAATTGGGCCTCGTTTTGATCGCTGTAAATGCGCAGTGTAACGAATTCTTTGACTCGCCCGGGATTTGCCGAGCAATATAGTAGTAACAAACATAAATCGTGACAACTTCTAGCTTGGTTAACGCCCGTCTTTTCAGAGACTTCCCATTTTAATTCCCGACAAAATTCTAGTAATTCAGAATAGACGACTTTCTCTAACTGGGGTTTTTTGGCCGCCTCGTCGACTCGTTCTCTTCTCGCTATCCGTTCCAGTTGTCTTTGCACGGCTCTTATTTTTTCCTCGTTATCGCTCCTAACATCTTCGTCTCCGCTAGCTTGAGAATCTATATGTACTTTGTTCACGTTAATGATGGATGATATGTACCGACTACAGGTAATTGATTTGAGACCTCGCTTGTCGATCATGTAATTAACGAATTCTTGCACTAACTGGGGATTTGTACAATAGGATAACGCCGGCTCAAGGCATTTCACGTTTTTTAAAAACCACATAAATGCGCTTATTCTTTCGAACATTTTGTCCAAGGTACTGCTCTGTAAAGGCCCCCCGTCACGATTACAATTTATATTGGCCGAATAAAACTGACGCACTTCAGCCAAGTGAGACAGCAAGCGAGGTGACATTTCTGATTCAAGAAGAGTAAAACTGGCTCTCCTTTTCTTATCACTGCAAGCGACCATTGATTGCCCGGATGCGTCGTCTTTGGAACCGGATTCTCGAATTTCAGTGCATTCAATGTTATCGCTTGAAAACTCGGTATCAAGGTTTCTGACATTGCTTATAGAAGCCTCTAACGTAGAACTCGCTTTAATATTTCGTCTATCACTAGTACCATCGCTCGGTTCATTTTCAAAGGTCCGCTCGCCGACCACACTTTGAACCGTGACAAGCTCGATTTTTTCCTTATTGTCAGAATGTTTTTGATTCGTACTTGCAACAAGGCTCGGCTCAGTGCTATGGTCTCTACTACCTTGCGATTGGCAAAAACTAGATACATCCTGTAAGATTGCACATTGTGGTAGTCTAGTTTGGTTAAAGGGCTGTGAAAAAGGCATTGTTCCCGAAAAATCGAGATCAATAGATCTTTCCAAGAACGCTGATTTTGCGGGTGGATTGCTTTGAAATTGCAACCCTAGACCAAAATTAGGCGTTGTGCTTTCAATCCGACCGAAAGCCGTTAGCACTCCCTGAAGGCGAAGCAAATCTTTTTCGCTAATTAAGCTGAATGGATGAAAATCTGACGGAATGCGTTCTCGGAAAAACCTATATTCTCCTGGGTTACATGCAAGGATTTCAATACCTAAAAAACGCATCGCGTAAGTAAGCTGACTGTCCCCGACACTTTGAAACAATTTTGACTTCGCTTCTAGAAAGCTATAGAACAATTCCTTGCCACGCCTAACTGCACATAGATTACTTAAAGTTAAAGACATTGCAAAAATTCAAGAGAATCCCCCCACAAAATAAGAAAATAACAGAAACAGAAATCTCAGTCTTCGTAGTATTTCTTCCGTGCCATCCAATCTGGCTGTGGTTCGGAGAAGCCGGCTGGCTACATAATCACAAAGGAATTCAGCTTACCAGGAGACGTTTCAACACTTTTTCTTTCTTCAATTACAACATGGAAAGGCCGTGCCAAGACGTTACTTGGGTTATCGTTCTGAAACAGAGGATAATTCACCTGAATCAGTCGGGCCTATCCGTTGCAATGAAAACAGTCACCCCGTCCCGCGTGGGAAAAAAAAAACCATGCCGCCTAATAACAGTTGGGAGTAAAGAGAAAAAAACCAAAAGACAAAAAATTAAAGGCGCGCACGACCGTAGATTCCCATCTAAACAGTCATGTCATGATCAAGAAGATTGCTGAAGTTGGCGGAAACGAACACTTTCTACGACAGCGGAATATTACATCATTATTTAATAAAGAAAGTAAACGGTTGTACTCACCAGTTGCTTAGTCAAAAAAGGGTTGAGGTGCTCTTGCTTGCTTATTCAAATAAAATCTGTGACAAGAAGAGAGAATTCATAAATTTGCCGTTTGGCCGCCCCCTTAGCGGGAATGAAGGCTATCGGGGTTACCAAAACGCCCGCGGAATCATTTACTAGCTGAATAGAAATTTAGGGACAACTGCGCTCTCCAATAAGACATGGAATCGTGCTCAGGAAGTAAAAAAAAAATTAATTAACATTTCTAAAATTTAAATTTTCATAACAGAACTGACCGAATTTTCAAACTGTATATTATCGTGTTTTAATTAGAGAATTTCTTATCATATTCGTATATTATATTTTTAAGAGTAACTTTGTATTAAATATACAATAATAATTATAATGCAACAAAACAATGTAACTTTCTGTCTAGTTTTCGATGACATTTTGAATAAAATTACTGGGGTTTGTATTTTGAAAAGGACCAACGGTACTAAACAATTGTTTCGTCTCTGTAAACAGTGTAAAATAATACACTTGAAAACTTGAGGTTATACCAGTACAATCCTTGGTAACTATGTCATATCGCGACAAACTCGATAGTGCGGCCACTGAATACGCCTGGATTGGCTAACCTACAGGTATCGTCTGAATCTGTTCCCCATATAAATAAGGTACTCCCCTACAAAATTAAAAGGACTTGTTACTCACCAGGTTCATGTTCATCTTGAGTGGCTTTGTTCAATAGGTAGTAAGGTAAAGGTATATAAAGTAGTAACTTCCACGCATAGTTCTCTTCTTGGAACTATGATTCGATATCTTTCGTCAAAATAGGTCCTTTTTTTCTACTGTCAAAAAAAAAGAAAGAAAAAACGAAAAGGTAAGAACTCCATTTATCAAAGAACACAGTTACCACGCATCGAAAAGGAAACTGCACAGTCTTGTTTGTGTGCAATTTTTGTATCAGTGATCGATCTATCAAGAGCTGTAAAGGGACTTACTTACCTAGAGCCTCCATTTGCTCGAGACTAAAGTGAAATGTCCTAGCAATGAACTGAGATTTAAGCCCTCGGGCATGCAATAGGCAGTAGTTTTCTGATTGGCCCCTTCTTTGAAAAGAGGTAAAGAACAGGAAATTAACACCCTTTTCATTGTTGAGAAAAGGGCCGGTGCTATTTCCGGTCATGCAGCACCCCGCAAAGAATTAATGCTGATGGTGCCGCTAATTAGGAGAGCAATAAAACCAAAGATTGCGTTCATATGCAAAAGAATAATGACATTTGTACATGGTAGATTACAGTTGACAATGCAGCTAGTTGGACAAATATTACATAGTTTAACGAGCAAGTTACGTTTCAAGACCCAAGGAATGGTAACTGTTTAGATTGCATTCATGTTAAGCCGTATTGCGTTTCGGTATGTTACATTTGTACATCTGCTGACATCACTTAAATCGACGAGGCCGCTTATTTTTAACAAGTGATAATTCGGTTACACCGAGAACAAAAATGGCTACAGTCAAGTTTCCGGCGGCTTGGTCAGAACCAAATGTAATGACAAAAAGTACTAATCATGGCAATGCAATTACAGTGCCATTTGTACATGGTAGATTAAAGTTGACAATGCAGCCAGGTGGACAAATATGACATGGTTTAACATGCAACTTAAAAAGTTACAGTTTAAGACCAAAAGGGGTCTTGAATGGTAACTGTTTAAATTGCATTCATTTAGTGCGTTTAAAGATGTTATATTTGTACATCTGCTGACATCGATATCACTTAAATCACGAGGCCGCTGATTTTTAACAAGTGATAATTCGGTTAGACCGAGAACCAAAAAAGGGCAACAGTGGCAAGTTTCCGGCGCCTTGGTCAGAACCAAGTGTAAATTAGACCAAGATGCTGCTTGTGACTTGCCATCACAATGGAGATTAAATGGTAGTTCTTCTCGTTATCAGTTAAAGGCTATTATAATTGCCGTCTTCCTGTCACCATTTCGCTTGAAAAGAAAGATTGCTCGCCGCTCAATAGAGGTTACCTATACTCATAAACCTTTACACGTGACAGCGATACACCGGAAATGGGACATTAGACTTGCGGTTGCGGGAAATCAACGACAGAAAAGTGAAAAAAAACATACAAAAAAAAATAGGCTTTAACAACCATAAGATAGAAATAAATCAATTAAAAAAAAATAGAATGTTTCTACCATGGGGATTTCTATGTGGTGTTCCAAGTACTGGTCCTACCCAAAGGGGCTTAATTAACGTAAATGTGACCCGTACAATTCACCCATTTATCGTGGTAGTGATTAAGTAAGTAAGTAAGTAACCACTACAGGCTAAATATACAGAACAACTATTAAACGTTTTTCGCCATTTGCCATATTCCTCTAAACCTCAAACTAGGCATGGGGATTAATGATACTTTGTGAGGGACTCACAAAGATCAGTTGGGAATCTATTGGTGTTCCTGTGGCTTAACGGATAGAGGATGTGGACCATGTTTCAGGAGATCTTGGTTCTAATCCTGCTTTAACAGAGTTTCCTTTTATTCTTTTAATTTTCACCCCCTTTGGCAAGAGACTACATTAAGCACTGAAATCCACTAATATAAAAGCCTATCAAAGCCATGTATGGTGTTCTTTCTCAAATGGAAGCGTAATTATCTCTCAAAATTGCATGGTTGCCCCCAATTTTCTTTTAGAGTACCAATATTACATCTACTTTATCTGCCCAATTTTAAACCACGCAGAAAGTATCCCTGTATTAGGAAGCATCACCCATAGAGTGAAAAACCTTAAATAACAATGACCATAAGCAGGTTTTGTGAGGCCGCGAGACTGAGCACCCTAGCAAACCATCGTTTTAATGAAAACCGCTGGTCAGAAACCTGGTTATGGTCATTGCTGTCTAAGGTCTTCACCATAGTTTATCAGAGAACGTTGAGATGCGCATAACGTAGGCACCGTCATTAAATGCAGAATGTGTGAGTAAATCAAGTCTAAGCCTGATAAATACATTTATTCAGTCTAATGACTGGTCACTTAATTAATAAGAGGATCGTGTACATCACTGGAATCACAACCCAGACACCTCCATACAGAACTTGTAAACAAAAATTACAAAAAATATACATGAAATGATTCCTGTAATCCAAGGATGCAAATCAACGCCGTTGAACTTCAGTTGTTCTGCTTGCTCAGTGGTACACACAGTGTGTGGTAATCGAAAGCTTGCAGGTTCGAGACCTAGTTTAGAGACACCGATTTCTTTTTTTCCAATTATCTTTGGCAAGACACTACATGAAATCTGGTAACTAAAGGTCTAGAGAACTGAAGTTGATTGTGTAGTTCGGTGGTAGGGCGAACGCCTTGTCTTCCCTAGGGTCGAAGTTCAAATCCCAACTAAGACGGTTTTTCTTTTTTTTTTTCAGTTCTCTTCCAGGCTCATCAGTAAGGAACCTCCAGTACTGCTCAAAAACATGCTTGCGCTCAGAAAGCCATAACTCGCCCTAGAAAAGATCATAAGACAATGTAAGACAAGCAAAGCATAGCTTAAGCATAAATTGTTTTTTAAAATAGAGTACAAGTTAAAATTACAAGTTAAAACTCAAAAATCTAAGGAAAGATATATACATAAAACGAGAGTTGTTCTCAGGCTCTTTGCAATTGTCTAATTCAAGGATGCAAATAAACGGCTATGAACTTCAGTTGTTGGGCTAGCTCAGTGGTAAACAGAGTGAATGGTAACGCAGAGGTTGCAGGTTCGAGTCCCAGGCCAGAGTAAACGATTTCTTTTTTTCGCATTAACTTCGGCAAGAAACTACTTGAAATCTTGTAACTAAAGGTGTAAAGCATTGCACTGGATTGCGTAGTTGTGTGGTAACACCAACGCCTTGTGTTCCCGAGGTCCGAGGTTCAAATCCCAGTTAAGACGGGGGTTTTTTTCATTTGTTTTCCAGGCTGCTAGGCAAGCAAGTTCATTAAGAACGTTAACAAATCGGCTAATTTTCCAGGGTGTTCAGATAGCTCAGTGGATAGAGCAATGTCCCAAATAAATCCAGGTGTTCTAGATGTTCACCTACCCCGCCGTAGGTTCACGTTCATGGTTCATGTTAACTAGAAAAAGGGACCTTGGGGTGGCCCTAGTGGGTTGGTCTATGGTTAATAATTAACTGATGAAATGTTCCTCTCTCCACAGTCGCCCGCTCAAACTGCACAGTACCCTCTACTCAACAATGGAACTCTGGTCATGGATTCGACACCGCACCTTGGTCAGCGCAACATCGACCTTCAACAACAACAACAACAACAACAACAACAACAACTGATGGAATGGTCAACAATGGTCAACAATGGTCAACAATGGTCAATTGGAAACTGTCACTCTACCACATTGGAACGCCTGGAAGTTCGTTTTATTGGAAAATCAAACTCTTGTGCTAACCGAAGATGCGAGAAATTTCCAAAGAAACAGGCCTAATGGTCGCGCTTGCCTTAACGTTCCCAAAATAATTGGTTTCTCCGTTCTCTGTCAAGTTATGGCCGCCCCCGCGTATGCCCAATTCTCGGTGCAGAGGACAAGTTCTAAATTGAAATCGCGTTCGCTTGCCAGAGGCCTGACCGTGGAACATTGTTCAGCTGTCGTTTCAAGTTCACTTCTCAACTCTCGAGCCTTGCAAAGTTACTAAAGGAAAAGCGCGCAGCATCTTGGAGCCATTGCTCATGAACCTCACCCTCGCCTCTACGCCTCTGTCAAGTTTCAACTTCATAACGTTTACCTTGGCGCCTTACCGTAGAACTAAATGCTTCAGGTTAGCCAGTTGCAACCGCCAAAACTGCTCAAAAACATGCTTGTGATCAGAAAGCCGTAAATCGCCCTAGAAAAGGTCAAAGACCGATGTAAAACAAGCAAGGCATAGCTAAGACATGCAGGCATGACCACAGTAAAAAGGTTGAAAAGATATTAAAACCGAGCCCAGATATGCACATTTGAACTTGCGTCAAAGATCCAATATGGCGCCTAATTTATGCACACGTCATGCAACATTCAAACTCCGTCATCCAAAAAACGCCCAGATCTCCAACAAGCAAGTTGCGCGTGCATGTCTGTTGCTCGACGTCTGGCGTGAAGGCCGTAATCGATCTTTCTAACTATTTATAAACAACAGCGCATTGAAGCCAGCAATCTTTTAATGGTCAGCGGCAAAAAAGTACCGCCCTCTTATTTATACCGGCGTTGAGGAGAATTTGTTTTTAACGCGCGAACGGACTGGAGAACAGGCCACATTAGCGCGCCACAACATCGCGCGCGCACTTTCTCTCCTCCAACACCATTGGCTTGGCTTTTGTCTTTAAATAAAGGTCAGTTTTACCCAGAGAAAGCCAATTTTCTTATCTGCAATGACTGAAACTATTGCAAAATCCATGAGCACACAGAAAACACGCACTGACGCACGCCTTTCTCCCATCAAACAACACGTCCAACACCATTGGCTTGGCTTTTGTCTTTAAATAAAGGTCAGTTTTACCCAGAGAAAGCCAATTTTCTTATCTGCAATGACTGAAACTATTGCAAAATCCATGAGCACACAGAAAACACGCACTGACGCACGCCTTTCTCCCATCAAACAACACGTCCAACACCATTGGCTTGGCTTTTGTCTTTAAATAAAGGTCAGTTTTACCCAGAGAAAGCCAATTTTCTTATCTGCAATGACTGAAACTATTGCAAAATCCATGAGCACACAGAAAACACGCACTGACGCACGCCTTTCTCCCATCAAACAACACGTCCAACACCATTGGCTTGGCTTTTGTCTTTAAATAAAGGTCAGTTTTACCCAGAGAAAGCCAATTTTCTTATCTGCAATGACTGAAACTATTGCAAAATCCATGAGCACACAGAAAACACGCACTGACGCACGCCTTTCTCCCATCAAACAACACGTCCAACACCATTGGCTTGGCTTTTGTCTTTAAATAAAGGTCAGTTTTACCCAGAGAAAGCCAATTTTCTTATCTGCAATGACTGAAACTATTGCAAAATCCATGAGCACACAGAAAACACGCACTGACGCACGCCTTTCTCCATCAAACAACACGTCCAACACCATTGGCTTGGCTTTTGTCTTTAAATAAAGGTCAGTTTTACCCAGAGAAAGCCAATTTTCTTATCTGCAATGACTTGAAAAAATATATATATATACATAAAACGAGAGTTGTTCTCAGGCTCTTTGCAATTGTCTAATTCAAGGATGCAAATAAACGGCTATGAACTTCAGTTGTTGGGCTAGCTCAGTGGTAAACAGAGTGAATGGTAACGCAGAGGTTGCAGGTTCGAGTCCCAGGCCAGAGTAAACGATTTCTTTTTTTCGCATTAACTTCGGCAAGAAACTACTTGAAATCTTGTAACTAAAGGTGTAAAGCATTGCACTGGATTGCGTAGTTGTGTGGTAACACCAACGCCTTGTGTTCCCGAGGTCCGAGGTTCAAATCCCAGTGAAGACGGGGGTTTTTTTCATTTGTTTTCCAGGCTGCTAGGCAAGCAAGTTCATTAAGAACGTTAACAAATCGGCTAATTTTCCAGGGTGTTCAGATAGCTCAGTGGATAGAGCAATGTCCCAAATAAATCCAGGTGTTCTAGATGTTCACCTACCCCGCCGTAGGTTCACGTTCATGGTTCATGTTAACTAGAAAAAGGGACCTTGGGGTGGCCCTAGTGGGTTGGTCTATGGTTAATAATTAACTGATGAAATGTTCCTCTCTCCACAGTCGCCCGCTCAAACTGCACAGTACCCTCTACTCAACAATGGAACTCTGGTCATGGATTCGACACCGCACCTTGGTCAGCGCAACATCGACCTTCAACAACAACAACAACAACAACAACAACAACAACTGATGGAATGGTCAACAATGGTCAACAATGGTCAACAATGGTCAATTGGAAACTGTCACTCTACCACATTGGAACGCCTGGAAGTTCGTTTTATTGGAAAATCAAACTCTTGTGCTAACCGAAGATGCGAGAAATTTCCAAAGAAACAGGCCTAATGGTCGCGCTTGCCTTAACGTTCCCAAAATAATTGGTTTCTCCGTTCTCTGTCAAGTTATGGCCGCCCCCGCGTATGCCCAATTCTCGGTGCAGAGGACAAGTTCTAAATTGAAATCGCGTTCGCTTGCCAGAGGCCTGACCGTGGAACATTGTTCAGCTGTCGTTTCAAGTTCACTTCTCAACTCTCGAGCCTTGCAAAGTTACTAAAGGAAAAGCGCGCAGCATCTTGGAGCCATTGCTCATGAACCTCACCCTCGCCTCTACGCCTCTGTCAAGTTTCAACTTCATAACGTTTACCTTGGCGCCTTACCGTAGAACTAAATGCTTCAGGTTAGCCAGTTGCAACCGCCAAAACTGCTCAAAAACATGCTTGTGATCAGAAAGCCGTAAATCGCCCTAGAAAAGGTCAAAGACCGATGTAAAACAAGCAAGGCATAGCTAAGACATGCAGGCATGACCACAGTAAAAAGGTTGAAAAGATATTAAAACCGAGCCCAGATATGCACATTTGAACTTGCGTCAAAGATCCAATATGGCGCCTAATTTATGCACACGTCATGCAACATTCAAACTCCGTCATCCAAAAAACGCCCAGATCTCCAACAAGCAAGTTGCGCGTGCATGTCTGTTGCTCGACGTCTGGCGTGAAGGCCGTAATCGATCTTTCTAACTATTTATAAACAACAGCGCATTGAAGCCAGCAATCTTTTAATGGTCAGCGGCAAAAAAGTACCGCCCTCTTATTTATACCGGCGTTGAGGAGAATTTGTTTTTAACGCGCGAACGGACTGGAGAACAGGCCACATTAGCGCGCCACAACATCGCGCGCGCACTTTCTCTCCTCCAACACCATTGGCTTGGCTTTTGTCTTTAAATAAAGGTCAGTTTTACCCAGAGAAAGCCAATTTTCTTATCTGCAATGACTGAAACTATTGCAAAATCCATGAGCACACAGAAAACACGCACTGACGCACGCCTTTCTCCCATCAAACAACACGTCCAACACCATTGGCTTGGCTTTTGTCTTTAAATAAAGGTCAGTTTTACCCAGAGAAAGCCAATTTTCTTATCTGCAATGACTGAAACTATTGCAAAATCCATGAGCACACAGAAAACACGCACTGACGCACGCCTTTCTCCCATCAAACAACACGTCCAACACCATTGGCTTGGCTTTTGTCTTTAAATAAAGGTCAGTTTTACCCAGAGAAAGCCAATTTTCTTATCTGCAATGACTGAAACTATTGCAAAATCCATGAGCACACAGAAAACACGCACTGACGCACGCCTTTCTCCCATCAAACAACACGTCCAACACCATTGGCTTGGCTTTTGTCTTTAAATAAAGGTCAGTTTTACCCAGAGAAAGCCAATTTTCTTATCTGCAATGACTGAAACTATTGCAAAATCCATGAGCACACAGAAAACACGCACTGACGCACGCCTTTCTCCCATCAAACAACACGTCCAACACCATTGGCTTGGCTTTTGTCTTTAAATAAAGGTCAGTTTTACCCAGAGAAAGCCAATTTTCTTATCTGCAATGACTGAAACTATTGCAAAATCCATGAGCACACAGAAAACACGCACTGACGCACGCCTTTCTCCCATCAAACAACACGTCCAACACCATTGGCTTGGCTTTTGTCTTTAAATAAAGGTCAGTTTTACCCAGAGAAAGCCAATTTTCTTATCTGCAATGACTTGAAAAAAATATATATATATACATAAAACGAGAGTTGTTCTCAGGCTCTTTGCAATTGTCTAATTCAAGGATGCAAATAAACGGCTATGAACTTCAGTTGTTGGGCTAGCTCAGTGGTAAACAGAGTGAATGGTAACGCAGAGGTTGCAGGTTCGAGTCCCAGGCCAGAGTAAACGATTTCTTTTTTTCGCATTAACTTCGGCAAGAAACTACTTGAAATCTTGTAACTAAAGGTGTAAAGCATTGCACTGGATTGCGTAGTTGTGTGGTAACACCAACGCCTTGTGTTCCCGAGGTCCGAGGTTCAAATCCCAGTGAAGACGGGGGTTTTTTTCATTTGTTTTCCAGGCTGCTAGGCAAGCAAGTTCATTAAGAACGTTAACAAATCGGCTAATTTTCCAGGGTGTTCAGATAGCTCAGTGGATAGAGCAATGTCCCAAATAAATCCAGGTGTTCTAGATGTTCACCTACCCCGCCGTAGGTTCACGTTCATGGTTCATGTTAACTAGAAAAAGGGACCTTGGGGTGGCCCTAGTGGGTTGGTCTATGGTTAATAATTAACTGATGAAATGTTCCTCTCTCCACAGTCGCCCGCTCAAACTGCACAGTACCCTCTACTCAACAATGGAACTCTGGTCATGGATTCGACACCGCACCTTGGTCAGCGCAACATCGACCTTCAACAACAACAACAACAACAACAACAACAACAACTGATGGAATGGTCAACAATGGTCAACAATGGTCAACAATGGTCAATTGGAAACTGTCACTCTACCACATTGGAACGCCTGGAAGTTCGTTTTATTGGAAAATCAAACTCTTGTGCTAACCGAAGATGCGAGAAATTTCCAAAGAAACAGGCCTAATGGTCGCGCTTGCCTTAACGTTCCCAAAATAATTGGTTTCTCCGTTCTCTGTCAAGTTATGGCCGCCCCCGCGTATGCCCAATTCTCGGTGCAGAGGACAAGTTCTAAATTGAAATCGCGTTCGCTTGCCAGAGGCCTGACCGTGGAACATTGTTCAGCTGTCGTTTCAAGTTCACTTCTCAACTCTCGAGCCTTGCAAAGTTACTAAAGGAAAAGCGCGCAGCATCTTGGAGCCATTGCTCATGAACCTCACCCTCGCCTCTACGCCTCTGTCAAGTTTCAACTTCATAACGTTTACCTTGGCGCCTTACCGTAGAACTAAATGCTTCAGGTTAGCCAGTTGCAACCGCCAAAACTGCTCAAAAACATGCTTGTGATCAGAAAGCCGTAAATCGCCCTAGAAAAGGTCAAAGACCGATGTAAAACAAGCAAGGCATAGCTAAGACATGCAGGCATGACCACAGTAAAAAGGTTGAAAAGATATTAAAACCGAGCCCAGATATGCACATTTGAACTTGCGTCAAAGATCCAATATGGCGCCTAATTTATGCACACGTCATGCAACATTCAAACTCCGTCATCCAAAAAACGCCCAGATCTCCAACAAGCAAGTTGCGCGTGCATGTCTGTTGCTCGACGTCTGGCGTGAAGGCCGTAATCGATCTTTCTAACTATTTATAAACAACAGCGCATTGAAGCCAGCAATCTTTTAATGGTCAGCGGCAAAAAAGTACCGCCCTCTTATTTATACCGGCGTTGAGGAGAATTTGTTTTTAACGCGCGAACGGACTGGAGAACAGGCCACATTAGCGCGCCACAACATCGCGCGCGCACTTTCTCTCCTCCAACACCATTGGCTTGGCTTTTGTCTTTAAATAAAGGTCAGTTTTACCCAGAGAAAGCCAATTTTCTTATCTGCAATGACTGAAACTATTGCAAAATCCATGAGCACACAGAAAACACGCACTGACGCACGCCTTTCTCCCATCAAACAACACGTCCAACACCATTGGCTTGGCTTTTGTCTTTAAATAAAGGTCAGTTTTACCCAGAGAAAGCCAATTTTCTTATCTGCAATGACTGAAACTATTGCAAAATCCATGAGCACACAGAAAACACGCACTGACGCACGCCTTTCTCCCATCAAACAACACGTCCAACACCATTGGCTTGGCTTTTGTCTTTAAATAAAGGTCAGTTTTACCCAGAGAAAGCCAATTTTCTTATCTGCAATGACTGAAACTATTGCAAAATCCATGAGCACACAGAAAACACGCACTGACGCACGCCTTTCTCCCATCAAACAACACGTCCAACACCATTGGCTTGGCTTTTGTCTTTAAATAAAGGTCAGTTTTACCCAGAGAAAGCCAATTTTCTTATCTGCAATGACTGAAACTATTGCAAAATCCATGAGCACACAGAAAACACGCACTGACGCACGCCTTTCTCCCATCAAACAACACGTCCAACACCATTGGCTTGGCTTTTGTCTTTAAATAAAGGTCAGTTTTACCCAGAGAAAGCCAATTTTCTTATCTGCAATGACTGAAACTATTGCAAAATCCATGAGCACACAGAAAACACGCACTGACGCACGCCTTTCTCCCATCAAACAACACGTCCAACACCATTGGCTTGGCTTTTGTCTTTAAATAAAGGTCAGTTTTACCCAGAGAAAGCCAATTTTCTTATCTGCAATGACTTGAAAAAATATATATATATACATAAAACGAGAGTTGTTCTCAGGCTCTTTGCAATTGTCTAATTCAAGGATGCAAATAAACGGCTATGAACTTCAGTTGTTGGGCTAGCTCAGTGGTAAACAGAGTGAATGGTAACGCAGAGGTTGCAGGTTCGAGTCCCAGGCCAGAGTAAACGATTTCTTTTTTTCGCATTAACTTCGGCAAGAAACTACTTGAAATCTTGTAACTAAAGGTGTAAAGCATTGCACTGGATTGCGTAGTTGTGTGGTAACACCAACGCCTTGTGTTCCCGAGGTCCGAGGTTCAAATCCCAGTGAAGACGGGGGTTTTTTTCATTTGTTTTCCAGGCTGCTAGGCAAGCAAGTTCATTAAGAACGTTAACAAATCGGCTAATTTTCCAGGGTGTTCAGATAGCTCAGTGGATAGAGCAATGTCCCAAATAAATCCAGGTGTTCTAGATGTTCACCTACCCCGCCGTAGGTTCACGTTCATGGTTCATGTTAACTAGAAAAAGGGACCTTGGGGTGGCCCTAGTGGGTTGGTCTATGGTTAATAATTAACTGATGAAATGTTCCTCTCTCCACAGTCGCCCGCTCAAACTGCACAGTACCCTCTACTCAACAATGGAACTCTGGTCATGGATTCGACACCGCACCTTGGTCAGCGCAACATCGACCTTCAACAACAACAACAACAACAACAACAACAACAACTGATGGAATGGTCAACAATGGTCAACAATGGTCAACAATGGTCAATTGGAAACTGTCACTCTACCACATTGGAACGCCTGGAAGTTCGTTTTATTGGAAAATCAAACTCTTGTGCTAACCGAAGATGCGAGAAATTTCCAAAGAAACAGGCCTAATGGTCGCGCTTGCCTTAACGTTCCCAAAATAATTGGTTTCTCCGTTCTCTGTCAAGTTATGGCCGCCCCCGCGTATGCCCAATTCTCGGTGCAGAGGACAAGTTCTAAATTGAAATCGCGTTCGCTTGCCAGAGGCCTGACCGTGGAACATTGTTCAGCTGTCGTTTCAAGTTCACTTCTCAACTCTCGAGCCTTGCAAAGTTACTAAAGGAAAAGCGCGCAGCATCTTGGAGCCATTGCTCATGAACCTCACCCTCGCCTCTACGCCTCTGTCAAGTTTCAACTTCATAACGTTTACCTTGGCGCCTTACCGTAGAACTAAATGCTTCAGGTTAGCCAGTTGCAACCGCCAAAACTGCTCAAAAACATGCTTGTGATCAGAAAGCCGTAAATCGCCCTAGAAAAGGTCAAAGACCGATGTAAAACAAGCAAGGCATAGCTAAGACATGCAGGCATGACCACAGTAAAAAGGTTGAAAAGATATTAAAACCGAGCCCAGATATGCACATTTGAACTTGCGTCAAAGATCCAATATGGCGCCTAATTTATGCACACGTCATGCAACATTCAAACTCCGTCATCCAAAAAACGCCCAGATCTCCAACAAGCAAGTTGCGCGTGCATGTCTGTTGCTCGACGTCTGGCGTGAAGGCCGTAATCGATCTTTCTAACTATTTATAAACAACAGCGCATTGAAGCCAGCAATCTTTTAATGGTCAGCGGCAAAAAAGTACCGCCCTCTTATTTATACCGGCGTTGAGGAGAATTTGTTTTTAACGCGCGAACGGACTGGAGAACAGGCCACATTAGCGCGCCACAACATCGCGCGCGCACTTTCTCTCCTCCAACACCATTGGCTTGGCTTTTGTCTTTAAATAAAGGTCAGTTTTACCCAGAGAAAGCCAATTTTCTTATCTGCAATGACTGAAACTATTGCAAAATCCATGAGCACACAGAAAACACGCACTGACGCACGCCTTTCTCCACTCAAACAACACGTCCAACACCATTGGCTTGGCTTTTGTCTTTAAATAAAGGTCAGTTTTACCCAGAGAAAGCCAATTTTCTTATCTGCAATGACTGAAACTATTGCAAAATCCATGAGCACACAGAAAACACGCACTGACGCACGCCTTTCTCCACTCAAACAACACGTCCAACACCATTGGCTTGGCTTTTGTCTTTAAATAAAGGTCAGTTTTACCCAGAGAAAGCCAATTTTCTTATCTGCAATGACTGAAACTATTGCAAAATCCATGAGCACACAGAAAACACGCACTGACGCACGCCTTTCTCCCATCAAACAACACGTCCAACACCATTGGCTTGGCTTTTGTCTTTAAATAAAGGTCAGTTTTACCCAGAGAAAGCCAATTTTCTTATCTGCAATGACTTGAAAAAATATATATATATATACATAAAACGAGAGTTGTTCTCAGGCTCTTTGCAATTGTCTAATTCAAGGATGCAAATAAACGGCTATGAACTTCAGTTGTTGGGCTAGCTCAGTGGTAAACAGAGTGAATGGTAACGCAGAGGTTGCAGGTTCGAGTCCCAGGCCAGAGTAAACGATTTCTTTTTTTCGCATTAACTTCGGCAAGAAACTACTTGAAATCTTGTAACTAAAGGTGTAAAGCATTGCACTGGATTGCGTAGTTGTGTGGTAACACCAACGCCTTGTGTTCCCGAGGTCCGAGGTTCAAATCCCAGTGAAGACGGGGGTTTTTTTCATTTGTTTTCCAGGCTGCTAGGCAAGCAAGTTCATTAAGAACGTTAACAAATCGGCTAATTTTCCAGGGTGTTCAGATAGCTCAGTGGATAGAGCAATGTCCCAAATAAATCCAGGTGTTCTAGATGTTCACCTACCCCGCCGTAGGTTCACGTTCATGGTTCATGTTAACTAGAAAAAGGGACCTTGGGGTGGCCCTAGTGGGTTGGTCTATGGTTAATAATTAACTGATGAAATGTTCCTCTCTCCACAGTCGCCCGCTCAAACTGCACAGTACCCTCTACTCAACAATGGAACTCTGGTCATGGATTCGACACCGCACCTTGGTCAGCGCAACATCGACCTTCAACAACAACAACAACAACAACAACAACAACAACTGATGGAATGGTCAACAATGGTCAACAATGGTCAACAATGGTCAATTGGAAACTGTCACTCTACCACATTGGAACGCCTGGAAGTTCGTTTTATTGGAAAATCAAACTCTTGTGCTAACCGAAGATGCGAGAAATTTCCAAAGAAACAGGCCTAATGGTCGCGCTTGCCTTAACGTTCCCAAAATAATTGGTTTCTCCGTTCTCTGTCAAGTTATGGCCGCCCCCGCGTATGCCCAATTCTCGGTGCAGAGGACAAGTTCTAAATTGAAATCGCGTTCGCTTGCCAGAGGCCTGACCGTGGAACATTGTTCAGCTGTCGTTTCAAGTTCACTTCTCAACTCTCGAGCCTTGCAAAGTTACTAAAGGAAAAGCGCGCAGCATCTTGGAGCCATTGCTCATGAACCTCACCCTCGCCTCTACGCCTCTGTCAAGTTTCAACTTCATAACGTTTACCTTGGCGCCTTACCGTAGAACTAAATGCTTCAGGTTAGCCAGTTGCAACCGCCAAAACTGCTCAAAAACATGCTTGTGATCAGAAAGCCGTAAATCGCCCTAGAAAAGGTCAAAGACCGATGTAAAACAAGCAAGGCATAGCTAAGACATGCAGGCATGACCACAGTAAAAAGGTTGAAAAGATATTAAAACCGAGCCCAGATATGCACATTTGAACTTGCGTCAAAGATCCAATATGGCGCCTAATTTATGCACACGTCATGCAACATTCAAACTCCGTCATCCAAAAAACGCCCAGATCTCCAACAAGCAAGTTGCGCGTGCATGTCTGTTGCTCGACGTCTGGCGTGAAGGCCGTAATCGATCTTTCTAACTATTTATAAACAACAGCGCATTGAAGCCAGCAATCTTTTAATGGTCAGCGGCAAAAAAGTACCGCCCTCTTATTTATACCGGCGTTGAGGAGAATTTGTTTTTAACGCGCGAACGGACTGGAGAACAGGCCACATTAGCGCGCCACAACATCGCGCGCGCACTTTCTCTCCTCCAACACCATTGGCTTGGCTTTTGTCTTTAAATAAAGGTCAGTTTTACCCAGAGAAAGCCAATTTTCTTATCTGCAATGACTGAAACTATTGCAAAATCCATGAGCACACAGAAAACACGCACTGACGCACGCCTTTCTCCCATCAAACAACACGTCCAACACCATTGGCTTGGCTTTTGTCTTTAAATAAAGGTCAGTTTTACCCAGAGAAAGCCAATTTTCTTATCTGCAATGACTGAAACTATTGCAAAATCCATGAGCACACAGAAAACACGCACTGACGCACGCCTTTCTCCCATCAAACAACACGTCCAACACCATTGGCTTGGCTTTTGTCTTTAAATAAAGGTCAGTTTTACCCAGAGAAAGCCAATTTTCTTATCTGCAATGACTGAAACTATTGCAAAATCCATGAGCACACAGAAAACACGCACTGACGCACGCCTTTCTCCCATCAAACAACACGTCCAACACCATTGGCTTGGCTTTTGTCTTTAAATAAAGGTCAGTTTTACCCAGAGAAAGCCAATTTTCTTATCTGCAATGACTGAAACTATTGCAAAATCCATGAGCACACAGAAAACACGCACTGACGCACGCCTTTCTCCACTCAAACAACACGTCCAACACCATTGGCTTGGCTTTTGTCTTTAAATAAAGGTCAGTTTTACCCAGAGAAAGCCAATTTTCTTATCTGCAATGACTTGAAAAAATATATATATATATACATAAAACGAGAGTTGTTCTCAGGCTCTTTGCAATTGTCTAATTCAAGGATGCAAATAAACGGCTATGAACTTCAGTTGTTGGGCTAGCTCAGTGGTAAACAGAGTGAATGGTAACGCAGAGGTTGCAGGTTCGAGTCCCAGGCCAGAGTAAACGATTTCTTTTTTTCGCATTAACTTCGGCAAGAAACTACTTGAAATCTTGTAACTAAAGGTGTAAAGCATTGCACTGGATTGCGTAGTTGTGTGGTAACACCAACGCCTTGTGTTCCCGAGGTCCGAGGTTCAAATCCCAGTGAAGACGGGGGTTTTTTTCATTTGTTTTCCAGGCTGCTAGGCAAGCAAGTTCATTAAGAACGTTAACAAATCGGCTAATTTTCCAGGGTGTTCAGATAGCTCAGTGGATAGAGCAATGTCCCAAATAAATCCAGGTGTTCTAGATGTTCACCTACCCCGCCGTAGGTTCACGTTCATGGTTCATGTTAACTAGAAAAAGGGACCTTGGGGTGGCCCTAGTGGGTTGGTCTATGGTTAATAATTAACTGATGAAATGTTCCTCTCTCCACAGTCGCCCGCTCAAACTGCACAGTACCCTCTACTCAACAATGGAACTCTGGTCATGGATTCGACACCGCACCTTGGTCAGCGCAACATCGACCTTCAACAACAACAACAACAACAACAACAACAACAACTGATGGAATGGTCAACAATGGTCAACAATGGTCAACAATGGTCAATTGGAAACTGTCACTCTACCACATTGGAACGCCTGGAAGTTCGTTTTATTGGAAAATCAAACTCTTGTGCTAACCGAAGATGCGAGAAATTTCCAAAGAAACAGGCCTAATGGTCGCGCTTGCCTTAACGTTCCCAAAATAATTGGTTTCTCCGTTCTCTGTCAAGTTATGGCCGCCCCCGCGTATGCCCAATTCTCGGTGCAGAGGACAAGTTCTAAATTGAAATCGCGTTCGCTTGCCAGAGGCCTGACCGTGGAACATTGTTCAGCTGTCGTTTCAAGTTCACTTCTCAACTCTCGAGCCTTGCAAAGTTACTAAAGGAAAAGCGCGCAGCATCTTGGAGCCATTGCTCATGAACCTCACCCTCGCCTCTACGCCTCTGTCAAGTTTCAACTTCATAACGTTTACCTTGGCGCCTTACCGTAGAACTAAATGCTTCAGGTTAGCCAGTTGCAACCGCCAAAACTGCTCAAAAACATGCTTGTGATCAGAAAGCCGTAAATCGCCCTAGAAAAGGTCAAAGACCGATGTAAAACAAGCAAGGCATAGCTAAGACATGCAGGCATGACCACAGTAAAAAGGTTGAAAAGATATTAAAACCGAGCCCAGATATGCACATTTGAACTTGCGTCAAAGATCCAATATGGCGCCTAATTTATGCACACGTCATGCAACATTCAAACTCCGTCATCCAAAAAACGCCCAGATCTCCAACAAGCAAGTTGCGCGTGCATGTCTGTTGCTCGACGTCTGGCGTGAAGGCCGTAATCGATCTTTCTAACTATTTATAAACAACAGCGCATTGAAGCCAGCAATCTTTTAATGGTCAGCGGCAAAAAAGTACCGCCCTCTTATTTATACCGGCGTTGAGGAGAATTTGTTTTTAACGCGCGAACGGACTGGAGAACAGGCCACATTAGCGCGCCACAACATCGCGCGCGCACTTTCTCTCCTCCAACACCATTGGCTTGGCTTTTGTCTTTAAATAAAGGTCAGTTTTACCCAGAGAAAGCCAATTTTCTTATCTGCAATGACTGAAACTATTGCAAAATCCATGAGCACACAGAAAACACGCACTGACGCACGCCTTTCTCCACTCAAACAACACGTCCAACACCATTGGCTTGGCTTTTGTCTTTAAATAAAGGTCAGTTTTACCCAGAGAAAGCCAATTTTCTTATCTGCAATGACTGAAACTATTGCAAAATCCATGAGCACACAGAAAACACGCACTGACGCACGCCTTTCTCCACTCAAACAACACGTCCAACACCATTGGCTTGGCTTTTGTCTTTAAATAAAGGTCAGTTTTACCCAGAGAAAGCCAATTTTCTTATCTGCAATGACTGAAACTATTGCAAAATCCATGAGCACACAGAAAACACGCACTGACGCACGCCTTTCTCCCATCAAACAACACGTCCAACACCATTGGCTTGGCTTTTGTCTTTAAATAAAGGTCAGTTTTACCCAGAGAAAGCCAATTTTCTTATCTGCAATGACTTGAAAAAATATATATATATATACATAAAACGAGAGTTGTTCTCAGGCTCTTTGCAATTGTCTAATTCAAGGATGCAAATAAACGGCTATGAACTTCAGTTGTTGGGCTAGCTCAGTGGTAAACAGAGTGAATGGTAACGCAGAGGTTGCAGGTTCGAGTCCCAGGCCAGAGTAAACGATTTCTTTTTTTCGCATTAACTTCGGCAAGAAACTACTTGAAATCTTGTAACTAAAGGTGTAAAGCATTGCACTGGATTGCGTAGTTGTGTGGTAACACCAACGCCTTGTGTTCCCGAGGTCCGAGGTTCAAATCCCAGTGAAGACGGGGGTTTTTTTCATTTGTTTTCCAGGCTGCTAGGCAAGCAAGTTCATTAAGAACGTTAACAAATCGGCTAATTTTCCAGGGTGTTCAGATAGCTCAGTGGATAGAGCAATGTCCCAAATAAATCCAGGTGTTCTAGATGTTCACCTACCCCGCCGTAGGTTCACGTTCATGGTTCATGTTAACTAGAAAAAGGGACCTTGGGGTGGCCCTAGTGGGTTGGTCTATGGTTAATAATTAACTGATGAAATGTTCCTCTCTCCACAGTCGCCCGCTCAAACTGCACAGTACCCTCTACTCAACAATGGAACTCTGGTCATGGATTCGACACCGCACCTTGGTCAGCGCAACATCGACCTTCAACAACAACAACAACAACAACAACAACAACAACTGATGGAATGGTCAACAATGGTCAACAATGGTCAACAATGGTCAATTGGAAACTGTCACTCTACCACATTGGAACGCCTGGAAGTTCGTTTTATTGGAAAATCAAACTCTTGTGCTAACCGAAGATGCGAGAAATTTCCAAAGAAACAGGCCTAATGGTCGCGCTTGCCTTAACGTTCCCAAAATAATTGGTTTCTCCGTTCTCTGTCAAGTTATGGCCGCCCCCGCGTATGCCCAATTCTCGGTGCAGAGGACAAGTTCTAAATTGAAATCGCGTTCGCTTGCCAGAGGCCTGACCGTGGAACATTGTTCAGCTGTCGTTTCAAGTTCACTTCTCAACTCTCGAGCCTTGCAAAGTTACTAAAGGAAAAGCGCGCAGCATCTTGGAGCCATTGCTCATGAACCTCACCCTCGCCTCTACGCCTCTGTCAAGTTTCAACTTCATAACGTTTACCTTGGCGCCTTACCGTAGAACTAAATGCTTCAGGTTAGCCAGTTGCAACCGCCAAAACTGCTCAAAAACATGCTTGTGATCAGAAAGCCGTAAATCGCCCTAGAAAAGGTCAAAGACCGATGTAAAACAAGCAAGGCATAGCTAAGACATGCAGGCATGACCACAGTAAAAAGGTTGAAAAGATATTAAAACCGAGCCCAGATATGCACATTTGAACTTGCGTCAAAGATCCAATATGGCGCCTAATTTATGCACACGTCATGCAACATTCAAACTCCGTCATCCAAAAAACGCCCAGATCTCCAACAAGCAAGTTGCGCGTGCATGTCTGTTGCTCGACGTCTGGCGTGAAGGCCGTAATCGATCTTTCTAACTATTTATAAACAACAGCGCATTGAAGCCAGCAATCTTTTAATGGTCAGCGGCAAAAAAGTACCGCCCTCTTATTTATACCGGCGTTGAGGAGAATTTGTTTTTAACGCGCGAACGGACTGGAGAACAGGCCACATTAGCGCGCCACAACATCGCGCGCGCACTTTCTCTCCTCCAACACCATTGGCTTGGCTTTTGTCTTTAAATAAAGGTCAGTTTTACCCAGAGAAAGCCAATTTTCTTATCTGCAATGACTGAAACTATTGCAAAATCCATGAGCACACAGAAAACACGCACTGACGCACGCCTTTCTCCACTCAAACAACACGTCCAACACCATTGGCTTGGCTTTTGTCTTTAAATAAAGGTCAGTTTTACCCAGAGAAAGCCAATTTTCTTATCTGCAATGACTGAAACTATTGCAAAATCCATGAGCACACAGAAAACACGCACTGACGCACGCCTTTCTCCACTCAAACAACACGTCCAACACCATTGGCTTGGCTTTTGTCTTTAAATAAAGGTCAGTTTTACCCAGAGAAAGCCAATTTTCTTATCTGCAATGACTGAAACTATTGCAAAATCCATGAGCACACAGAAAACACGCACTGACGCACGCCTTTCTCCCATCAAACAACACGTCCAACACCATTGGCTTGGCTTTTGTCTTTAAATAAAGGTCAGTTTTACCCAGAGAAAGCCAATTTTCTTATCTGCAATGACTTGAAAAAATATATATATATATACATAAAACGAGAGTTGTTCTCAGGCTCTTTGCAATTGTCTAATTCAAGGATGCAAATAAACGGCTATGAACTTCAGTTGTTGGGCTAGCTCAGTGGTAAACAGAGTGAATGGTAACGCAGAGGTTGCAGGTTCGAGTCCCAGGCCAGAGTAAACGATTTCTTTTTTTCGCATTAACTTCGGCAAGAAACTACTTGAAATCTTGTAACTAAAGGTGTAAAGCATTGCACTGGATTGCGTAGTTGTGTGGTAACACCAACGCCTTGTGTTCCCGAGGTCCGAGGTTCAAATCCCAGTGAAGACGGGGGTTTTTTTCATTTGTTTTCCAGGCTGCTAGGCAAGCAAGTTCATTAAGAACGTTAACAAATCGGCTAATTTTCCAGGGTGTTCAGATAGCTCAGTGGATAGAGCAATGTCCCAAATAAATCCAGGTGTTCTAGATGTTCACCTACCCCGCCGTAGGTTCACGTTCATGGTTCATGTTAACTAGAAAAAGGGACCTTGGGGTGGCCCTAGTGGGTTGGTCTATGGTTAATAATTAACTGATGAAATGTTCCTCTCTCCACAGTCGCCCGCTCAAACTGCACAGTACCCTCTACTCAACAATGGAACTCTGGTCATGGATTCGACACCGCACCTTGGTCAGCGCAACATCGACCTTCAACAACAACAACAACAACAACAACAACAACAACTGATGGAATGGTCAACAATGGTCAACAATGGTCAACAATGGTCAATTGGAAACTGTCACTCTACCACATTGGAACGCCTGGAAGTTCGTTTTATTGGAAAATCAAACTCTTGTGCTAACCGAAGATGCGAGAAATTTCCAAAGAAACAGGCCTAATGGTCGCGCTTGCCTTAACGTTCCCAAAATAATTGGTTTCTCCGTTCTCTGTCAAGTTATGGCCGCCCCCGCGTATGCCCAATTCTCGGTGCAGAGGACAAGTTCTAAATTGAAATCGCGTTCGCTTGCCAGAGGCCTGACCGTGGAACATTGTTCAGCTGTCGTTTCAAGTTCACTTCTCAACTCTCGAGCCTTGCAAAGTTACTAAAGGAAAAGCGCGCAGCATCTTGGAGCCATTGCTCATGAACCTCACCCTCGCCTCTACGCCTCTGTCAAGTTTCAACTTCATAACGTTTACCTTGGCGCCTTACCGTAGAACTAAATGCTTCAGGTTAGCCAGTTGCAACCGCCAAAACTGCTCAAAAACATGCTTGTGATCAGAAAGCCGTAAATCGCCCTAGAAAAGGTCAAAGACCGATGTAAAACAAGCAAGGCATAGCTAAGACATGCAGGCATGACCACAGTAAAAAGGTTGAAAAGATATTAAAACCGAGCCCAGATATGCACATTTGAACTTGCGTCAAAGATCCAATATGGCGCCTAATTTATGCACACGTCATGCAACATTCAAACTCCGTCATCCAAAAAACGCCCAGATCTCCAACAAGCAAGTTGCGCGTGCATGTCTGTTGCTCGACGTCTGGCGTGAAGGCCGTAATCGATCTTTCTAACTATTTATAAACAACAGCGCATTGAAGCCAGCAATCTTTTAATGGTCAGCGGCAAAAAAGTACCGCCCTCTTATTTATACCGGCGTTGAGGAGAATTTGTTTTTAACGCGCGAACGGACTGGAGAACAGGCCACATTAGCGCGCCACAACATCGCGCGCGCACTTTCTCTCCTCCAACACCATTGGCTTGGCTTTTGTCTTTAAATAAAGGTCAGTTTTACCCAGAGAAAGCCAATTTTCTTATCTGCAATGACTGAAACTATTGCAAAATCCATGAGCACACAGAAAACACGCACTGACGCACGCCTTTCTCCCATCAAACAACACGTCCAACACCATTGGCTTGGCTTTTGTCTTTAAATAAAGGTCAGTTTTACCCAGAGAAAGCCAATTTTCTTATCTGCAATGACTGAAACTATTGCAAAATCCATGAGCACACAGAAAACACGCACTGACGCACGCCTTTCTCCCATCAAACAACACGTCCAACACCATTGGCTTGGCTTTTGTCTTTAAATAAAGGTCAGTTTTACCCAGAGAAAGCCAATTTTCTTATCTGCAATGACTGAAACTATTGCAAAATCCATGAGCACACAGAAAACACGCACTGACGCACGCCTTTCTCCCATCAAACAACACGTCCAACACCATTGGCTTGGCTTTTGTCTTTAAATAAAGGTCAGTTTTACCCAGAGAAAGCCAATTTTCTTATCTGCAATGACTGAAACTATTGCAAAATCCATGAGCACACAGAAAACACGCACTGACGCACGCCTTTCTCCACTCAAACAACACGTCCAACACCATTGGCTTGGCTTTTGTCTTTAAATAAAGGTCAGTTTTACCCAGAGAAAGCCAATTTTCTTATCTGCAATGACTTGAAAAATATATATATATATACATAAAACGAGAGTTGTTCTCAGGCTCTTTGCAATTGTCTAATTCAAGGATGCAAATAAACGGCTATGAACTTCAGTTGTTGGGCTAGCTCAGTGGTAAACAGAGTGAATGGTAACGCAGAGGTTGCAGGTTCGAGTCCCAGGCCAGAGTAAACGATTTCTTTTTTTCGCATTAACTTCGGCAAGAAACTACTTGAAATCTTGTAACTAAAGGTGTAAAGCATTGCACTGGATTGCGTAGTTGTGTGGTAACACCAACGCCTTGTGTTCCCGAGGTCCGAGGTTCAAATCCCAGTGAAGACGGGGGTTTTTTTCATTTGTTTTCCAGGCTGCTAGGCAAGCAAGTTCATTAAGAACGTTAACAAATCGGCTAATTTTCCAGGGTGTTCAGATAGCTCAGTGGATAGAGCAATGTCCCAAATAAATCCAGGTGTTCTAGATGTTCACCTACCCCGCCGTAGGTTCACGTTCATGGTTCATGTTAACTAGAAAAAGGGACCTTGGGGTGGCCCTAGTGGGTTGGTCTATGGTTAATAATTAACTGATGAAATGTTCCTCTCTCCACAGTCGCCCGCTCAAACTGCACAGTACCCTCTACTCAACAATGGAACTCTGGTCATGGATTCGACACCGCACCTTGGTCAGCGCAACATCGACCTTCAACAACAACAACAACAACAACAACAACAACAACTGATGGAATGGTCAACAATGGTCAACAATGGTCAACAATGGTCAATTGGAAACTGTCACTCTACCACATTGGAACGCCTGGAAGTTCGTTTTATTGGAAAATCAAACTCTTGTGCTAACCGAAGATGCGAGAAATTTCCAAAGAAACAGGCCTAATGGTCGCGCTTGCCTTAACGTTCCCAAAATAATTGGTTTCTCCGTTCTCTGTCAAGTTATGGCCGCCCCCGCGTATGCCCAATTCTCGGTGCAGAGGACAAGTTCTAAATTGAAATCGCGTTCGCTTGCCAGAGGCCTGACCGTGGAACATTGTTCAGCTGTCGTTTCAAGTTCACTTCTCAACTCTCGAGCCTTGCAAAGTTACTAAAGGAAAAGCGCGCAGCATCTTGGAGCCATTGCTCATGAACCTCACCCTCGCCTCTACGCCTCTGTCAAGTTTCAACTTCATAACGTTTACCTTGGCGCCTTACCGTAGAACTAAATGCTTCAGGTTAGCCAGTTGCAACCGCCAAAACTGCTCAAAAACATGCTTGTGATCAGAAAGCCGTAAATCGCCCTAGAAAAGGTCAAAGACCGATGTAAAACAAGCAAGGCATAGCTAAGACATGCAGGCATGACCACAGTAAAAAGGTTGAAAAGATATTAAAACCGAGCCCAGATATGCACATTTGAACTTGCGTCAAAGATCCAATATGGCGCCTAATTTATGCACACGTCATGCAACATTCAAACTCCGTCATCCAAAAAACGCCCAGATCTCCAACAAGCAAGTTGCGCGTGCATGTCTGTTGCTCGACGTCTGGCGTGAAGGCCGTAATCGATCTTTCTAACTATTTATAAACAACAGCGCATTGAAGCCAGCAATCTTTTAATGGTCAGCGGCAAAAAAGTACCGCCCTCTTATTTATACCGGCGTTGAGGAGAATTTGTTTTTAACGCGCGAACGGACTGGAGAACAGGCCACATTAGCGCGCCACAACATCGCGCGCGCACTTTCTCTCCTCCAACACCATTGGCTTGGCTTTTGTCTTTAAATAAAGGTCAGTTTTACCCAGAGAAAGCCAATTTTCTTATCTGCAATGACTGAAACTATTGCAAAATCCATGAGCACACAGAAAACACGCACTGACGCACGCCTTTCTCCACTCAAACAACACGTCCAACACCATTGGCTTGGCTTTTGTCTTTAAATAAAGGTCAGTTTTACCCAGAGAAAGCCAATTTTCTTATCTGCAATGACTGAAACTATTGCAAAATCCATGAGCACACAGAAAACACGCACTGACGCACGCCTTTCTCCACTCAAACAACACGTCCAACACCATTGGCTTGGCTTTTGTCTTTAAATAAAGGTCAGTTTTACCCAGAGAAAGCCAATTTTCTTATCTGCAATGACTGAAACTATTGCAAAATCCATGAGCACACAGAAAACACGCACTGACGCACGCCTTTCTCCACTCAAACAACACGTCCAACACCATTGGCTTGGCTTTTGTCTTTAAATAAAGGTCAGTTTTACCCAGAGAAAGCCAATTTTCTTATCTGCAATGACTGAAACTATTGCAAAATCCATGAGCACACAGAAAACACGCACTGACGCACGCCTTTCTCCACTCAAACAACACGTCCAACACCATTGGCTTGGCTTTTGTCTTTAAATAAAGGTCAGTTTTACCCAGAGAAAGCCAATTTTCTTATCTGCAATGACTTGAAAAAATATATATATATATACATAAAACGAGAGTTGTTCTCAGGCTCTTTGCAATTGTCTAATTCAAGGATGCAAATAAACGGCTATGAACTTCAGTTGTTGGGCTAGCTCAGTGGTAAACAGAGTGAATGGTAACGCAGAGGTTGCAGGTTCGAGTCCCAGGCCAGAGTAAACGATTTCTTTTTTTCGCATTAACTTCGGCAAGAAACTACTTGAAATCTTGTAACTAAAGGTGTAAAGCATTGCACTGGATTGCGTAGTTGTGTGGTAACACCAACGCCTTGTGTTCCCGAGGTCCGAGGTTCAAATCCCAGTGAAGACGGGGGTTTTTTTCATTTGTTTTCCAGGCTGCTAGGCAAGCAAGTTCATTAAGAACGTTAACAAATCGGCTAATTTTCCAGGGTGTTCAGATAGCTCAGTGGATAGAGCAATGTCCCAAATAAATCCAGGTGTTCTAGATGTTCACCTACCCCGCCGTAGGTTCACGTTCATGGTTCATGTTAACTAGAAAAAGGGACCTTGGGGTGGCCCTAGTGGGTTGGTCTATGGTTAATAATTAACTGATGAAATGTTCCTCTCTCCACAGTCGCCCGCTCAAACTGCACAGTACCCTCTACTCAACAATGGAACTCTGGTCATGGATTCGACACCGCACCTTGGTCAGCGCAACATCGACCTTCAACAACAACAACAACAACAACAACAACAACAACTGATGGAATGGTCAACAATGGTCAACAATGGTCAACAATGGTCAATTGGAAACTGTCACTCTACCACATTGGAACGCCTGGAAGTTCGTTTTATTGGAAAATCAAACTCTTGTGCTAACCGAAGATGCGAGAAATTTCCAAAGAAACAGGCCTAATGGTCGCGCTTGCCTTAACGTTCCCAAAATAATTGGTTTCTCCGTTCTCTGTCAAGTTATGGCCGCCCCCGCGTATGCCCAATTCTCGGTGCAGAGGACAAGTTCTAAATTGAAATCGCGTTCGCTTGCCAGAGGCCTGACCGTGGAACATTGTTCAGCTGTCGTTTCAAGTTCACTTCTCAACTCTCGAGCCTTGCAAAGTTACTAAAGGAAAAGCGCGCAGCATCTTGGAGCCATTGCTCATGAACCTCACCCTCGCCTCTACGCCTCTGTCAAGTTTCAACTTCATAACGTTTACCTTGGCGCCTTACCGTAGAACTAAATGCTTCAGGTTAGCCAGTTGCAACCGCCAAAACTGCTCAAAAACATGCTTGTGATCAGAAAGCCGTAAATCGCCCTAGAAAAGGTCAAAGACCGATGTAAAACAAGCAAGGCATAGCTAAGACATGCAGGCATGACCACAGTAAAAAGGTTGAAAAGATATTAAAACCGAGCCCAGATATGCACATTTGAACTTGCGTCAAAGATCCAATATGGCGCCTAATTTATGCACACGTCATGCAACATTCAAACTCCGTCATCCAAAAAACGCCCAGATCTCCAACAAGCAAGTTGCGCGTGCATGTCTGTTGCTCGACGTCTGGCGTGAAGGCCGTAATCGATCTTTCTAACTATTTATAAACAACAGCGCATTGAAGCCAGCAATCTTTTAATGGTCAGCGGCAAAAAAGTACCGCCCTCTTATTTATACCGGCGTTGAGGAGAATTTGTTTTTAACGCGCGAACGGACTGGAGAACAGGCCACATTAGCGCGCCACAACATCGCGCGCGCACTTTCTCTCCTCCAACACCATTGGCTTGGCTTTTGTCTTTAAATAAAGGTCAGTTTTACCCAGAGAAAGCCAATTTTCTTATCTGCAATGACTGAAACTATTGCAAAATCCATGAGCACACAGAAAACACGCACTGACGCACGCCTTTCTCCCATCAAACAACACGTCCAACACCATTGGCTTGGCTTTTGTCTTTAAATAAAGGTCAGTTTTACCCAGAGAAAGCCAATTTTCTTATCTGCAATGACTGAAACTATTGCAAAATCCATGAGCACACAGAAAACACGCACTGACGCACGCCTTTCTCCCATCAAACAACACGTCCAACACCATTGGCTTGGCTTTTGTCTTTAAATAAAGGTCAGTTTTACCCAGAGAAAGCCAATTTTCTTATCTGCAATGACTGAAACTATTGCAAAATCCATGAGCACACAGAAAACACGCACTGACGCACGCCTTTCTCCCATCAAACAACACGTCCAACACCATTGGCTTGGCTTTTGTCTTTAAATAAAGGTCAGTTTTACCCAGAGAAAGCCAATTTTCTTATCTGCAATGACTGAAACTATTGCAAAATCCATGAGCACACAGAAAACACGCACTGACGCACGCCTTTCTCCACTCAAACAACACGTCCAACACCATTGGCTTGGCTTTTGTCTTTAAATAAAGGTCAGTTTTACCCAGAGAAAGCCAATTTTCTTATCTGCAATGACTTGAAAAAATATATATATATATACATAAAACGAGAGTTGTTCTCAGGCTCTTTGCAATTGTCTAATTCAAGGATGCAAATAAACGGCTATGAACTTCAGTTGTTGGGCTAGCTCAGTGGTAAACAGAGTGAATGGTAACGCAGAGGTTGCAGGTTCGAGTCCCAGGCCAGAGTAAACGATTTCTTTTTTTCGCATTAACTTCGGCAAGAAACTACTTGAAATCTTGTAACTAAAGGTGTAAAGCATTGCACTGGATTGCGTAGTTGTGTGGTAACACCAACGCCTTGTGTTCCCGAGGTCCGAGGTTCAAATCCCAGTGAAGACGGGGGTTTTTTTCATTTGTTTTCCAGGCTGCTAGGCAAGCAAGTTCATTAAGAACGTTAACAAATCGGCTAATTTTCCAGGGTGTTCAGATAGCTCAGTGGATAGAGCAATGTCCCAAATAAATCCAGGTGTTCTAGATGTTCACCTACCCCGCCGTAGGTTCACGTTCATGGTTCATGTTAACTAGAAAAAGGGACCTTGGGGTGGCCCTAGTGGGTTGGTCTATGGTTAATAATTAACTGATGAAATGTTCCTCTCTCCACAGTCGCCCGCTCAAACTGCACAGTACCCTCTACTCAACAATGGAACTCTGGTCATGGATTCGACACCGCACCTTGGTCAGCGCAACATCGACCTTCAACAACAACAACAACAACAACAACAACAACAACTGATGGAATGGTCAACAATGGTCAACAATGGTCAACAATGGTCAATTGGAAACTGTCACTCTACCACATTGGAACGCCTGGAAGTTCGTTTTATTGGAAAATCAAACTCTTGTGCTAACCGAAGATGCGAGAAATTTCCAAAGAAACAGGCCTAATGGTCGCGCTTGCCTTAACGTTCCCAAAATAATTGGTTTCTCCGTTCTCTGTCAAGTTATGGCCGCCCCCGCGTATGCCCAATTCTCGGTGCAGAGGACAAGTTCTAAATTGAAATCGCGTTCGCTTGCCAGAGGCCTGACCGTGGAACATTGTTCAGCTGTCGTTTCAAGTTCACTTCTCAACTCTCGAGCCTTGCAAAGTTACTAAAGGAAAAGCGCGCAGCATCTTGGAGCCATTGCTCATGAACCTCACCCTCGCCTCTACGCCTCTGTCAAGTTTCAACTTCATAACGTTTACCTTGGCGCCTTACCGTAGAACTAAATGCTTCAGGTTAGCCAGTTGCAACCGCCAAAACTGCTCAAAAACATGCTTGTGATCAGAAAGCCGTAAATCGCCCTAGAAAAGGTCAAAGACCGATGTAAAACAAGCAAGGCATAGCTAAGACATGCAGGCATGACCACAGTAAAAAGGTTGAAAAGATATTAAAACCGAGCCCAGATATGCACATTTGAACTTGCGTCAAAGATCCAATATGGCGCCTAATTTATGCACACGTCATGCAACATTCAAACTCCGTCATCCAAAAAACGCCCAGATCTCCAACAAGCAAGTTGCGCGTGCATGTCTGTTGCTCGACGTCTGGCGTGAAGGCCGTAATCGATCTTTCTAACTATTTATAAACAACAGCGCATTGAAGCCAGCAATCTTTTAATGGTCAGCGGCAAAAAAGTACCGCCCTCTTATTTATACCGGCGTTGAGGAGAATTTGTTTTTAACGCGCGAACGGACTGGAGAACAGGCCACATTAGCGCGCCACAACATCGCGCGCGCACTTTCTCTCCTCCAACACCATTGGCTTGGCTTTTGTCTTTAAATAAAGGTCAGTTTTACCCAGAGAAAGCCAATTTTCTTATCTGCAATGACTGAAACTATTGCAAAATCCATGAGCACACAGAAAACACGCACTGACGCACGCCTTTCTCCCATCAAACAACACGTCCAACACCATTGGCTTGGCTTTTGTCTTTAAATAAAGGTCAGTTTTACCCAGAGAAAGCCAATTTTCTTATCTGCAATGACTGAAACTATTGCAAAATCCATGAGCACACAGAAAACACGCACTGACGCACGCCTTTCTCCCATCAAACAACACGTCCAACACCATTGGCTTGGCTTTTGTCTTTAAATAAAGGTCAGTTTTACCCAGAGAAAGCCAATTTTCTTATCTGCAATGACTGAAACTATTGCAAAATCCATGAGCACACAGAAAACACGCACTGACGCACGCCTTTCTCCCATCAAACAACACGTCCAACACCATTGGCTTGGCTTTTGTCTTTAAATAAAGGTCAGTTTTACCCAGAGAAAGCCAATTTTCTTATCTGCAATGACTGAAACTATTGCAAAATCCATGAGCACACAGAAAACACGCACTGACGCACGCCTTTCTCCACTCAAACAACACGTCCAACACCATTGGCTTGGCTTTTGTCTTTAAATAAAGGTCAGTTTTACCCAGAGAAAGCCAATTTTCTTATCTGCAATGACTTGAAAAAATATATATATATATACATAAAACGAGAGTTGTTCTCAGGCTCTTTGCAATTGTCTAATTCAAGGATGCAAATAAACGGCTATGAACTTCAGTTGTTGGGCTAGCTCAGTGGTAAACAGAGTGAATGGTAACGCAGAGGTTGCAGGTTCGAGTCCCAGGCCAGAGTAAACGATTTCTTTTTTTCGCATTAACTTCGGCAAGAAACTACTTGAAATCTTGTAACTAAAGGTGTAAAGCATTGCACTGGATTGCGTAGTTGTGTGGTAACACCAACGCCTTGTGTTCCCGAGGTCCGAGGTTCAAATCCCAGTGAAGACGGGGGTTTTTTTCATTTGTTTTCCAGGCTGCTAGGCAAGCAAGTTCATTAAGAACGTTAACAAATCGGCTAATTTTCCAGGGTGTTCAGATAGCTCAGTGGATAGAGCAATGTCCCAAATAAATCCAGGTGTTCTAGATGTTCACCTACCCCGCCGTAGGTTCACGTTCATGGTTCATGTTAACTAGAAAAAGGGACCTTGGGGTGGCCCTAGTGGGTTGGTCTATGGTTAATAATTAACTGATGAAATGTTCCTCTCTCCACAGTCGCCCGCTCAAACTGCACAGTACCCTCTACTCAACAATGGAACTCTGGTCATGGATTCGACACCGCACCTTGGTCAGCGCAACATCGACCTTCAACAACAACAACAACAACAACAACAACAACAACTGATGGAATGGTCAACAATGGTCAACAATGGTCAACAATGGTCAATTGGAAACTGTCACTCTACCACATTGGAACGCCTGGAAGTTCGTTTTATTGGAAAATCAAACTCTTGTGCTAACCGAAGATGCGAGAAATTTCCAAAGAAACAGGCCTAATGGTCGCGCTTGCCTTAACGTTCCCAAAATAATTGGTTTCTCCGTTCTCTGTCAAGTTATGGCCGCCCCCGCGTATGCCCAATTCTCGGTGCAGAGGACAAGTTCTAAATTGAAATCGCGTTCGCTTGCCAGAGGCCTGACCGTGGAACATTGTTCAGCTGTCGTTTCAAGTTCACTTCTCAACTCTCGAGCCTTGCAAAGTTACTAAAGGAAAAGCGCGCAGCATCTTGGAGCCATTGCTCATGAACCTCACCCTCGCCTCTACGCCTCTGTCAAGTTTCAACTTCATAACGTTTACCTTGGCGCCTTACCGTAGAACTAAATGCTTCAGGTTAGCCAGTTGCAACCGCCAAAACTGCTCAAAAACATGCTTGTGATCAGAAAGCCGTAAATCGCCCTAGAAAAGGTCAAAGACCGATGTAAAACAAGCAAGGCATAGCTAAGACATGCAGGCATGACCACAGTAAAAAGGTTGAAAAGATATTAAAACCGAGCCCAGATATGCACATTTGAACTTGCGTCAAAGATCCAATATGGCGCCTAATTTATGCACACGTCATGCAACATTCAAACTCCGTCATCCAAAAAACGCCCAGATCTCCAACAAGCAAGTTGCGCGTGCATGTCTGTTGCTCGACGTCTGGCGTGAAGGCCGTAATCGATCTTTCTAACTATTTATAAACAACAGCGCATTGAAGCCAGCAATCTTTTAATGGTCAGCGGCAAAAAAGTACCGCCCTCTTATTTATACCGGCGTTGAGGAGAATTTGTTTTTAACGCGCGAACGGACTGGAGAACAGGCCACATTAGCGCGCCACAACATCGCGCGCGCACTTTCTCTCCTCCAACACCATTGGCTTGGCTTTTGTCTTTAAATAAAGGTCAGTTTTACCCAGAGAAAGCCAATTTTCTTATCTGCAATGACTGAAACTATTGCAAAATCCATGAGCACACAGAAAACACGCACTGACGCACGCCTTTCTCCACTCAAACAACACGTCCAACACCATTGGCTTGGCTTTTGTCTTTAAATAAAGGTCAGTTTTACCCAGAGAAAGCCAATTTTCTTATCTGCAATGACTGAAACTATTGCAAAATCCATGAGCACACAGAAAACACGCACTGACGCACGCCTTTCTCCACTCAAACAACACGTCCAACACCATTGGCTTGGCTTTTGTCTTTAAATAAAGGTCAGTTTTACCCAGAGAAAGCCAATTTTCTTATCTGCAATGACTGAAACTATTGCAAAATCCATGAGCACACAGAAAACACGCACTGACGCACGCCTTTCTCCCATCAAACAACACGTCCAACACCATTGGCTTGGCTTTTGTCTTTAAATAAAGGTCAGTTTTACCCAGAGAAAGCCAATTTTCTTATCTGCAATGACTGAAACTATTGCAAAATCCATGAGCACACAGAAAACACGCACTGACGCACGCCTTTCTCCACTCAAACAACACGTCCAACACCATTGGCTTGGCTTTTGTCTTTAAATAAAGGTCAGTTTTACCCAGAGAAAGCCAATTTTCTTATCTGCAATGACTTGAAAAATATATATATATATACATAAAACGAGAGTTGTTCTCAGGCTCTTTGCAATTGTCTAATTCAAGGATGCAAATAAACGGCTATGAACTTCAGTTGTTGGGCTAGCTCAGTGGTAAACAGAGTGAATGGTAACGCAGAGGTTGCAGGTTCGAGTCCCAGGCCAGAGTAAACGATTTCTTTTTTTCGCATTAACTTCGGCAAGAAACTACTTGAAATCTTGTAACTAAAGGTGTAAAGCATTGCACTGGATTGCGTAGTTGTGTGGTAACACCAACGCCTTGTGTTCCCGAGGTCCGAGGTTCAAATCCCAGTGAAGACGGGGGTTTTTTTCATTTGTTTTCCAGGCTGCTAGGCAAGCAAGTTCATTAAGAACGTTAACAAATCGGCTAATTTTCCAGGGTGTTCAGATAGCTCAGTGGATAGAGCAATGTCCCAAATAAATCCAGGTGTTCTAGATGTTCACCTACCCCGCCGTAGGTTCACGTTCATGGTTCATGTTAACTAGAAAAAGGGACCTTGGGGTGGCCCTAGTGGGTTGGTCTATGGTTAATAATTAACTGATGAAATGTTCCTCTCTCCACAGTCGCCCGCTCAAACTGCACAGTACCCTCTACTCAACAATGGAACTCTGGTCATGGATTCGACACCGCACCTTGGTCAGCGCAACATCGACCTTCAACAACAACAACAACAACAACAACAACAACAACTGATGGAATGGTCAACAATGGTCAACAATGGTCAACAATGGTCAATTGGAAACTGTCACTCTACCACATTGGAACGCCTGGAAGTTCGTTTTATTGGAAAATCAAACTCTTGTGCTAACCGAAGATGCGAGAAATTTCCAAAGAAACAGGCCTAATGGTCGCGCTTGCCTTAACGTTCCCAAAATAATTGGTTTCTCCGTTCTCTGTCAAGTTATGGCCGCCCCCGCGTATGCCCAATTCTCGGTGCAGAGGACAAGTTCTAAATTGAAATCGCGTTCGCTTGCCAGAGGCCTGACCGTGGAACATTGTTCAGCTGTCGTTTCAAGTTCACTTCTCAACTCTCGAGCCTTGCAAAGTTACTAAAGGAAAAGCGCGCAGCATCTTGGAGCCATTGCTCATGAACCTCACCCTCGCCTCTACGCCTCTGTCAAGTTTCAACTTCATAACGTTTACCTTGGCGCCTTACCGTAGAACTAAATGCTTCAGGTTAGCCAGTTGCAACCGCCAAAACTGCTCAAAAACATGCTTGTGATCAGAAAGCCGTAAATCGCCCTAGAAAAGGTCAAAGACCGATGTAAAACAAGCAAGGCATAGCTAAGACATGCAGGCATGACCACAGTAAAAAGGTTGAAAAGATATTAAAACCGAGCCCAGATATGCACATTTGAACTTGCGTCAAAGATCCAATATGGCGCCTAATTTATGCACACGTCATGCAACATTCAAACTCCGTCATCCAAAAAACGCCCAGATCTCCAACAAGCAAGTTGCGCGTGCATGTCTGTTGCTCGACGTCTGGCGTGAAGGCCGTAATCGATCTTTCTAACTATTTATAAACAACAGCGCATTGAAGCCAGCAATCTTTTAATGGTCAGCGGCAAAAAAGTACCGCCCTCTTATTTATACCGGCGTTGAGGAGAATTTGTTTTTAACGCGCGAACGGACTGGAGAACAGGCCACATTAGCGCGCCACAACATCGCGCGCGCACTTTCTCTCCTCCAACACCATTGGCTTGGCTTTTGTCTTTAAATAAAGGTCAGTTTTACCCAGAGAAAGCCAATTTTCTTATCTGCAATGACTGAAACTATTGCAAAATCCATGAGCACACAGAAAACACGCACTGACGCACGCCTTTCTCCCATCAAACAACACGTCCAACACCATTGGCTTGGCTTTTGTCTTTAAATAAAGGTCAGTTTTACCCAGAGAAAGCCAATTTTCTTATCTGCAATGACTGAAACTATTGCAAAATCCATGAGCACACAGAAAACACGCACTGACGCACGCCTTTCTCCCATCAAACAACACGTCCAACACCATTGGCTTGGCTTTTGTCTTTAAATAAAGGTCAGTTTTACCCAGAGAAAGCCAATTTTCTTATCTGCAATGACTGAAACTATTGCAAAATCCATGAGCACACAGAAAACACGCACTGACGCACGCCTTTCTCCCATCAAACAACACGTCCAACACCATTGGCTTGGCTTTTGTCTTTAAATAAAGGTCAGTTTTACCCAGAGAAAGCCAATTTTCTTATCTGCAATGACTGAAACTATTGCAAAATCCATGAGCACACAGAAAACACGCACTGACGCACGCCTTTCTCCACTCAAACAACACGTCCAACACCATTGGCTTGGCTTTTGTCTTTAAATAAAGGTCAGTTTTACCCAGAGAAAGCCAATTTTCTTATCTGCAATGACTTGAAAAAATATATATATATATACATAAAACGAGAGTTGTTCTCAGGCTCTTTGCAATTGTCTAATTCAAGGATGCAAATAAACGGCTATGAACTTCAGTTGTTGGGCTAGCTCAGTGGTAAACAGAGTGAATGGTAACGCAGAGGTTGCAGGTTCGAGTCCCAGGCCAGAGTAAACGATTTCTTTTTTTCGCATTAACTTCGGCAAGAAACTACTTGAAATCTTGTAACTAAAGGTGTAAAGCATTGCACTGGATTGCGTAGTTGTGTGGTAACACCAACGCCTTGTGTTCCCGAGGTCCGAGGTTCAAATCCCAGTGAAGACGGGGGTTTTTTTCATTTGTTTTCCAGGCTGCTAGGCAAGCAAGTTCATTAAGAACGTTAACAAATCGGCTAATTTTCCAGGGTGTTCAGATAGCTCAGTGGATAGAGCAATGTCCCAAATAAATCCAGGTGTTCTAGATGTTCACCTACCCCGCCGTAGGTTCACGTTCATGGTTCATGTTAACTAGAAAAAGGGACCTTGGGGTGGCCCTAGTGGGTTGGTCTATGGTTAATAATTAACTGATGAAATGTTCCTCTCTCCACAGTCGCCCGCTCAAACTGCACAGTACCCTCTACTCAACAATGGAACTCTGGTCATGGATTCGACACCGCACCTTGGTCAGCGCAACATCGACCTTCAACAACAACAACAACAACAACAACAACAACAACTGATGGAATGGTCAACAATGGTCAACAATGGTCAACAATGGTCAATTGGAAACTGTCACTCTACCACATTGGAACGCCTGGAAGTTCGTTTTATTGGAAAATCAAACTCTTGTGCTAACCGAAGATGCGAGAAATTTCCAAAGAAACAGGCCTAATGGTCGCGCTTGCCTTAACGTTCCCAAAATAATTGGTTTCTCCGTTCTCTGTCAAGTTATGGCCGCCCCCGCGTATGCCCAATTCTCGGTGCAGAGGACAAGTTCTAAATTGAAATCGCGTTCGCTTGCCAGAGGCCTGACCGTGGAACATTGTTCAGCTGTCGTTTCAAGTTCACTTCTCAACTCTCGAGCCTTGCAAAGTTACTAAAGGAAAAGCGCGCAGCATCTTGGAGCCATTGCTCATGAACCTCACCCTCGCCTCTACGCCTCTGTCAAGTTTCAACTTCATAACGTTTACCTTGGCGCCTTACCGTAGAACTAAATGCTTCAGGTTAGCCAGTTGCAACCGCCAAAACTGCTCAAAAACATGCTTGTGATCAGAAAGCCGTAAATCGCCCTAGAAAAGGTCAAAGACCGATGTAAAACAAGCAAGGCATAGCTAAGACATGCAGGCATGACCACAGTAAAAAGGTTGAAAAGATATTAAAACCGAGCCCAGATATGCACATTTGAACTTGCGTCAAAGATCCAATATGGCGCCTAATTTATGCACACGTCATGCAACATTCAAACTCCGTCATCCAAAAAACGCCCAGATCTCCAACAAGCAAGTTGCGCGTGCATGTCTGTTGCTCGACGTCTGGCGTGAAGGCCGTAATCGATCTTTCTAACTATTTATAAACAACAGCGCATTGAAGCCAGCAATCTTTTAATGGTCAGCGGCAAAAAAGTACCGCCCTCTTATTTATACCGGCGTTGAGGAGAATTTGTTTTTAACGCGCGAACGGACTGGAGAACAGGCCACATTAGCGCGCCACAACATCGCGCGCGCACTTTCTCTCCTCCAACACCATTGGCTTGGCTTTTGTCTTTAAATAAAGGTCAGTTTTACCCAGAGAAAGCCAATTTTCTTATCTGCAATGACTGAAACTATTGCAAAATCCATGAGCACACAGAAAACACGCACTGACGCACGCCTTTCTCCCATCAAACAACACGTCCAACACCATTGGCTTGGCTTTTGTCTTTAAATAAAGGTCAGTTTTACCCAGAGAAAGCCAATTTTCTTATCTGCAATGACTGAAACTATTGCAAAATCCATGAGCACACAGAAAACACGCACTGACGCACGCCTTTCTCCCATCAAACAACACGTCCAACACCATTGGCTTGGCTTTTGTCTTTAAATAAAGGTCAGTTTTACCCAGAGAAAGCCAATTTTCTTATCTGCAATGACTGAAACTATTGCAAAATCCATGAGCACACAGAAAACACGCACTGACGCACGCCTTTCTCCCATCAAACAACACGTCCAACACCATTGGCTTGGCTTTTGTCTTTAAATAAAGGTCAGTTTTACCCAGAGAAAGCCAATTTTCTTATCTGCAATGACTGAAACTATTGCAAAATCCATGAGCACACAGAAAACACGCACTGACGCACGCCTTTCTCCACTCAAACAACACGTCCAACACCATTGGCTTGGCTTTTGTCTTTAAATAAAGGTCAGTTTTACCCAGAGAAAGCCAATTTTCTTATCTGCAATGACTTGCAAAAATATATATATATATACATAAAACGAGAGTTGTTCTCAGGCTCTTTGCAATTGTCTAATTCAAGGATGCAAATAAACGGCTATGAACTTCAGTTGTTGGGCTAGCTCAAAATGATCGCATGCGCTTAACATGGATTAAAATACCAATAGGGAACTAATAAACATGGAAGTTATTTGTGGGACGGGACCTCCGGCTTATCGTCCTTATCCGAGAACACTTGAAAGACTAACCATTTGCGGATGTAATTACAAAGCAGCACTTCTCCTCAGTTATTTTAAGACCCTGAGTGTTGGTCCGGCAGGAGTCGAACTCATGACCTCCCGCTTAGCAGCCCGATGTAATTAGATGTAAATGTAATTAGTCAAACACTAACTACCCTTTTTTTCAATACTCACTTGGATTCAATGCTTCAGTGTTTTCTTTGTTCTCTAGGAAACAAATGTAGTCTTGTGTTCACATTAAGTGGGCATTATTTTTTTAGAAAGATACTTTGAAAAATTGAACAACAAGTTTTAATCAATGTGAAACACTCACGTTCATGTGATGGTACACTGATCTCATGGTTTTCTACAGTAGGAAAAAATGTAGTGTTAAGTGTTCACATTAAGTGGGCATTAATTTTTTAGAAAGAAACTGTGAAAAATTGAACAACAAGTTTTAATCAATGTGAAACACTTACGTTCATTTAATGGTGCACTGGTCTGTATGTTTTCTAGGAGAAAATGTAGTGTAGTGTTGATTGGTAATCATAGGCTGAATCTTTAATAGAGGCTTACTTAGTATGTATGGACCCTCAGGGACATGAGTGACTTCAAGCAAGTTAATAATACAGAAATTCATCACAACATTAACATGAAAAAAGTCAATTTATGCCCACCATGACTTCATCCCCTACTCTTCTTGAATAGTGTGTGGGTTCTTTAATGGCCCACAGGGAATAATAATAATAATAATAATAATAATAATAACAACTTAAAAACTTGTATAGCGCATGCTTCATGACAGAATGATCGCATGCGCTTAACATGGATTAAAATACCAATAGGGAACTAATAAACATGGAAGTTATTTGTGGGACGGGACCTCCGGCTTATCGTCCTTATCCGAGAACACTTGAAAGACTAACCATTTGCGGATGTAATTACAAAGCAGCACTTCTCCTCAGTTATTTTAAGACCCTGAGTGTTGGTCCGGCAGGAGTCGAACTCATGACCTCCCGCTTAGCAGCCCGATGTAATTAGATGTCAATGTAATTAGTCAAACACTAACTACCCTTTTTTTCAATACTCACTTGGATTCAATGCTTCAGTGTTTTCTTTGTTCTCTAGGAAACAAATGTAGTCTTGTGTTCACATTAAGTGGGCATTATTTTTTTAGAAAGATACTTTGAAAAATTGAACAACAAGTTTTAATCAATGTGAAACACTCACGTTCATGTGATGGTACACTGATCTCATGGTTTTCTACAGTAGGAAAAAATGTAGTGTTAAGTGTTCACATTAAGTGGGCATTATTTTTTTAGAAAGATACTTTGAAAAATTGAACAACAAGTTTTAATCAATGTGAAACACTTACGTTCATTTAATAGTGCACTGGTCGTTATGTTTTCTAGGAGAAAATGTAGTGAAGTGTTGATTGGTAATCAAAGGCTGAATTTTTAATAGAGGCTTATGTATGGACCCTCAGGGACATGAGTGACTTCAAGCAAGTTAATAATACAGAAATTCATCACAACATTAACATCAAAAAAATCAATTTATGCCCACCATGACTTGTTTGAATTTGTAATGCTAAAAGAACAAAAAAATAAAGATTATAGTCAGATCTATTTACTTGTATGTTATTTTCTGTTGTTTAACTCTGACCTTTGACTGCTAGGATAGGAAGTGGCAACCCCACTAAGTAATTTTTTCAATACTCACATTGTTCCGTAATTATCACCACGCCCTCAGCTTCTAGGAAAGAAATAGTCAATTATTGTTCTCACATTCTTCATACGATTTCCTGAACTTATGGATTTCTAGATCGAACGCCATTTGATCTTTAATTAGGTAGTTTTCGCGAACTTGAGGCAAGGAGGAGGGGGAGAGAATAAAACGAAAAAAAGGAACAAAAACCTTCTCTTACCAGAAGATGCCATGACTGTCCGCTGAAAACTGGTCCGCTACAGTATTTACATTTTGAAAATACCGCGGAGACCTTTCTCCTCCAATCATTCGCCTCTTACTCAGGCCCCTTGCATTTCGGGTTGCGACGTGCCTTAAGACGCCTTTTTAAAATACGCACTTTTTCGGCTGGAATAATTATAACTGTATTGATACAACGCTAGCGCATATGAAACATTGTGAAGACTATAGGAAAATTTCAGTTGAAATTAACAAGTGTCTTTTAACGAGAGAAAACAAAGAACGCGATATGACTTTAGTCATTCGTTCCAGTCCACGCATCGCAATCGACCAAAAAACATTTGAGAGCGTCTTTGCACACAAATAACTCGAAAAAGGATAACAATTTTAGTATCAGACAATATTTACCATTAATTTCATTGTCAAGCGATCAATTGGACATAGAAATCGTCACTGCACGTTGCAAATTTGAATTTCAAAACAAAAACAATTTACGCGTAACCTGGTAGTTTTGACCATAAGTTATCGGACAGGCGCACTTTCAACCCTTTGTTTTTTCGGTGAACCCTTTCTTAAGGAGTCTATTAAATTGGAAAAGAAAACAATATTTAATAAATTTTATGAACCCTGAGCTCAATTCTTACTTTTTATTCAACCTCAAAATTCGTGATGTTATTAACACCACTGGATCACGCGAGTGAGATTCACCAGTCATTGCCTTCAATTTGGTCTTGCTTGAAAGGTGAGCTATATGTAATATTTAACTATGGAGAATGCTAAAAGAATTAAGTGTTCGGCTCGTCTAGGGCGAGGAAATGGCATGCAGGGTTTAGTGTACGGTTCTAAGGGTACGAACTGTCGATGTCGAATAACGGATCATTTTAGAAGGGCAACTAGTAGGGAGCCTAAGCACGCGCGTTTTTGAAACGCGGACGACAACCGGAAGTGAGCTGTTTTCTCTTTTAATTTGTATACACACAACCACATTTACATTAGTAAGTATCTGTTCTCAATGAGAGATGATTAGTATAAAAATCTGGGAAATACCACTTTCCTGGCACGCGAAATGTTCTATTCCGGTTGCCGTCCGCGTCTCAAAAACGCGCGTGTTTAAGCTCCCTTCTAGACTAACAACGAATCTTTACTAGAAGGATTTGTATAACGAAAAACTCTATTTGATTGCTGCTCGAATGAGTCCCTTAAAGAACAAAATACATGCCAATTGTGAGTTGTTGCCCAATGTCTCCCCCACCCCTCACCCAATAAAACGTCAACTCTTCGAGTTCAAAGACAAATCAAGTATGTCAGAAAATAACAATTGTTTTATTTATGATCATCGTATAAACGTTGTTATTCAACACCTTTGAGTAAGTTGAGGACACTTGTGAAAAATCACTGTAGCTGGCATAACAATAACTCTCAACCGACATAATGATCTACTAATTGATTAACAAGTTCATTTTCTTTAAGCTAACACCAACGGACCAACGTCTTATAGTCTGTGTCTATAATTTTTATTCCTTTGAAACGGGATGCTGTTTTATCACTTAACTAGCATCCCGGCTAATCTTGAATTTAATAGACCTATTTTTTTTTTTCAATGAGTAACATATTGACTAATAGCTGGAGCCCATGACCAGGAGCCTACAACTTTCACTGTATTTGTGAAATAGCGCTTTCACAGACCGAGTTATTTTAAATTGATTTTCCCGCGAAACTATGCCTTTCTAGGTAATCATAACTTACTAAACACAGGATTGCTAATGGTTACTCCTGCAAGCCGAAGATGGCTCGAGTTATGAAAATGCCGTTACATAAACCTAGTATCGGAGTTGAAGGCTTCTAGTCATGGGCTCCTGTTTTCTACATTAACGATTCAAAGCCTACCATGAATTAAGGAAAATTAAAGCCTCCAAAGAGTTAAACCTGTTTCTTGGATGGACACTTTGTATTCTACTTATATTACGTAAAGTTAACACGCCTATGATATTTAAATTGCCTGGATGTAAAGTTCACTGCGTAAATATTGTTCTGAAATAACTTATAAGTGATAACGATAACTGATAACTTATTTAGAAGACCTTAATTAAAGAACTATAACAAAGCTGTATTTAACTACAAACGAAACGAAACGAAACGAAACTATTGTAACTTTCAACTATCTTGAAGTAAAAAAACATTGATTAATTTTTTTTTTGGAAAATGAAATTTATTAAAAAGAGATAACGACGTTATCATATGAAGGACCCTTTTTTTTTCTTTTTTGATAGCACTGAGCCGGCTTGTTACAAAGTCTTTAAGGAAATGTACACTCTGACTACAAAAAAAATGTAAACCCGAAAAAGTAATGTTTTTAATTCAAATTGATCGACAATTTTCATCAAAGAAATGTTGCATCGGAAAAAAAAAAAACAATTTGAAAATCGCTTGCTTTGGTTTTCAAAACGGTTGTGGTGATGGCAATCCAGACATTCTGCAGTTATGCGGTGCAAATCAAAAGTAAAAAACAGAGAGATTCACTGTTCTATTTTTTATACACCTGACGATGGATGTCGATTTTGCTTGTCCTGAGTTCGTATTCGCCTTCAGAATGCAAATAGACAATGTCTATTGGATAAACAAGGGCGTTGACACGTTCTCTGTAACTTCTTCCCGCGCTGAGTTTGTACCGTCCTGGTCTTAGCTCGGAGAATTCGGCTAGAATGGCAAATTTTCGGTCTTCCGAAAGCCTCACTACTTTGGCTACAAAAACTTCAGGAGCGCTCCCCGTAGAGTTGGCTGCCACTAGTGCAACAAACTCTCCTGGGTTTGGGAGATATTCTACGTTTCCCTCTTCATCGGAATCACTGAGAAGTTCCACTGACTCCTCACCGAGGCCTCGAGAAGCCATAGATGCTAAGAAATCAAGTGCCCTACTTTTCTTCTGGGCTAACGGTCGTTCGTCATAATACCGTTTTTGCGTCCTGACAGAATGTTTCATTACCGTGGCAAACGATTCCCTGAGAGACTGGTCACCACTTTCAGGCAACGTTAAAAAGTGATTCACCACTGCTTTCCTGATATCGCCGGTGGTTACTTTGACGTTGAAATATTTCTCGAACATGGCTGACACGTAATTGGAGTAGGACGCCTCAGAAAATGGGTCACCCCTTTGACTGACAAAAAAATAGTCGTGCTCTTTTCCGTTAAGTAAACGAGGCCTCATTTTAGAGCGGTATAATTGAAGATAGTACGTCAGAAATGTCAACGGAGTGAGATCAGTGCGATTAGGCCCGTATGTACACCTGGTCTTGTAAGCGTCTTCAATTAACTCAACAGACTGGTCTTCCTTGAAACATATAAAATTCTGATCTTTCAATTGGGCCTCGTTTTGATCGCTGTAAATGCGCAGTGTAACGAATTCTTTGACTCGCCCGGGATTTGCCGAGCAATATAGTAGTAACAAACATAAATCGTGACAACTTCTAGCTTGGTTAACGCCCGTCTTTTCAGAGACTTCCCATTTTAATTCCCGACAAAATTCTAGTAATTCAGAATAGACGACTTTCTCTAACTGGGGTTTTTTGGCCGCCTCGTCGACTCGTTCTCTTCTCGCTATCCGTTCCAGTTGTCTTTGCACGGCTCTTATTTTTTCCTCGTTATCGCTCCTAACATCTTCGTCTCCGCTAGCTTGAGAATCTATATGTACTTTGTTCACGTTAATGATGGATGATATGTACCGACTACAGGTAATTGATTTGAGACCTCGCTTGTCGATCATGTAATTAACGAATTCTTGCACTAACTGGGGATTTGTACAATAGGATAACGCCGGCTCAAGGCATTTCACGTTTTTTAAAAACCACATAAATGCGCTTATTCTTTCGAACATTTTGTCCAAGGTACTGCTCTGTAAAGGCCCCCCGTCACGATTACAATTTATATTGGCCGAATAAAACTGACGCACTTCAGCCAAGTGAGACAGCAAGCGAGGTGACATTTCTGATTCAAGAAGAGTAAAACTGGCTCTCCTTTTCTTATCACTGCAAGCGACCATTGATTGCCCGGATGCGTCGTCTTTGGAACCGGATTCTCGAATTTCAGTGCATTCAATGTTATCGCTTGAAAACTCGGTATCAAGGTTTCTGACATTGCTTATAGAAGCCTCTAACGTAGAACTCGCTTTAATATTTCGTCTATCACTAGTACCATCGCTCGGTTCATTTTCAAAGGTCCGCTCGCCGACCACACTTTGAACCGTGACAAGCTCGATTTTTTCCTTATTGTCAGAATGTTTTTGATTCGTACTTGCAACAAGGCTCGGCTCAGTGCTATGGTCTCTACTACCTTGCGATTGGCAAAAACTAGATACATCCTGTAAGATTGCACATTGTGGTAGTCTAGTTTGGTTAAAGGGCTGTGAAAAAGGCATTGTTCCCGAAAAATCGAGATCAATAGATCTTTCCAAGAACGCTGATTTTGCGGGTGGATTGCTTTGAAATTGCAACCCTAGACCAAAATTAGGCGTTGTGCTTTCAATCCGACCGAAAGCCGTTAGCACTCCCTGAAGGCGAAGCAAATCTTTTTCGCTAATTAAGCTGAATGGATGAAAATCTGACGGAATGCGTTCTCGGAAAAACCTATATTCTCCTGGGTTACATGCAAGGATTTCAATACCTAAAAAACGCATCGCGTAAGTAAGCTGACTGTCCCCGACACTTTGAAACAATTTTGACTTCGCTTCTAGAAAGCTATAGAACAATTCCTTGCCACGCCTAACTGCACATAGATTACTTAAAGTTAAAGACATTGCAAAAATTCAAGAGAATCCCCCCACAAAATAAGAAAATAACAGAAACAGAAATCTCAGTCTTCGTAGTATTTCTTCCGTGCCATCCAATCTGGCTGTGGTTCGGAGAAGCCGGCTGGCTACATAATCACAAAGGAATTCAGCTTACCAGGAGACGTTTCAACACTTTTTCTTTCTTCAATTACAACATGGAAAGGCCGTGCCAAGACGTTACTTGGGTTATCGTTCTGAAACAGAGGATAATTCACCTGAATCAGTCGGGCCTATCCGTTGCAATGAAAACAGTCACCCCGTCCCGCGTGGGAAAAAAAAAACCATGCCGCCTAATAACAGTTGGGAGTAAAGAGAAAAAAACCAAAAGACAAAAAATTAAAGGCGCGCACGACCGTAGATTCCCATCTAAACAGTCATGTCATGATCAAGAAGATTGCTGAAGTTGGCGGAAACGAACACTTTCTACGACAGCGGAATATTACATCATTATTTAATAAAGAAAGTAAACGGTTGTACTCACCAGTTGCTTAGTCAAAAAAGGGTTGAGGTGCTCTTGCTTGCTTATTCAAATAAAATCTGTGACAAGAAGAGAGAATTCATAAATTTGCCGTTTGGCCGCCCCCTTAGCGGGAATGAAGGCTATCGGGGTTACCAAAACGCCCGCGGAATCATTTACTAGCTGAATAGAAATTTAGGGACAACTGCGCTCTCCAATAAGACATGGAATCGTGCTCAGGAAGTAAAAAAAAAATTAATTAACATTTCTAAAATTTAAATTTTCATAACAGAACTGACCGAATTTTCAAACTGTATATTATCGTGTTTTAATTAGAGAATTTCTTATCATATTCGTATATTATATTTTTAAGAGTAACTTTGTATTAAATATACAATAATAATTATAATGCAACAAAACAATGTAACTTTCTGTCTAGTTTTCGATGACATTTTGAATAAAATTACTGGGGTTTGTATTTTGAAAAGGACCAACGGTACTAAACAATTGTTTCGTCTCTGTAAACAGTGTAAAATAATACACTTGAAAACTTGAGGTTATACCAGTACAATCCTTGGTAACTATGTCATATCGCGACAAACTCGATAGTGCGGCCACTGAATACGCCTGGATTGGCTAACCTACAGGTATCGTCTGAATCTGTTCCCCATATAAATAAGGTACTCCCCTACAAAATTAAAAGGACTTGTTACTCACCAGGTTCATGTTCATCTTGAGTGGCTTTGTTCAATAGGTAGTAAGGTAAAGGTATATAAAGTAGTAACTTCCACGCATAGTTCTCTTCTTGGAACTATGATTCGATATCTTTCGTCAAAATAGGTCCTTTTTTTCTACTGTCAAAAAAAAAGAAAGAAAAAACGAAAAGGTAAGAACTCCATTTATCAAAGAACACAGTTACCACGCATCGAAAAGGAAACTGCACAGTCTTGTTTGTGTGCAATTTTTGTATCAGTGATCGATCTATCAAGAGCTGTAAAGGGACTTACTTACCTAGAGCCTCCATTTGCTCGAGACTAAAGTGAAATGTCCTAGCAATGAACTGAGATTTAAGCCCTCGGGCATGCAATAGGCAGTAGTTTTCTGATTGGCCCCTTCTTTGAAAAGAGGTAAAGAACAGGAAATTAACACCCTTTTCATTGTTGAGAAAAGGGCCGGTGCTATTTCCGGTCATGCAGCACCCCGCAAAGAATTAATGCTGATGGTGCCGCTAATTAGGAGAGCAATAAAACCAAAGATTGCGTTCATATGCAAAAGAATAATGACATTTGTACATGGTAGATTACAGTTGACAATGCAGCTAGTTGGACAAATATTACATAGTTTAACGAGCAAGTTACGTTTCAAGACCCAAGGAATGGTAACTGTTTAGATTGCATTCATGTTAAGCCGTATTGCGTTTCGGTATGTTACATTTGTACATCTGCTGACATCACTTAAATCGACGAGGCCGCTTATTTTTAACAAGTGATAATTCGGTTACACCGAGAACAAAAATGGCTACAGTCAAGTTTCCGGCGGCTTGGTCAGAACCAAATGTAATGACAAAAAGTACTAATCATGGCAATGCAATTACAGTGCCATTTGTACATGGTAGATTAAAGTTGACAATGCAGCCAGGTGGACAAATATGACATGGTTTAACATGCAACTTAAAAAGTTACAGTTTAAGACCAAAAGGGGTCTTGAATGGTAACTGTTTAAATTGCATTCATTTAGTGCGTTTAAAGATGTTATATTTGTACATCTGCTGACATCGATATCACTTAAATCACGAGGCCGCTGATTTTTAACAAGTGATAATTCGGTTAGACCGAGAACCAAAAAAGGGCAACAGTGGCAAGTTTCCGGCGCCTTGGTCAGAACCAAGTGTAAATTAGACCAAGATGCTGCTTGTGACTTGCCATCACAATGGAGATTAAATGGTAGTTCTTCTCGTTATCAGTTAAAGGCTATTATAATTGCCGTCTTCCTGTCACCATTTCGCTTGAAAAGAAAGATTGCTCGCCGCTCAATAGAGGTTACCTATACTCATAAACCTTTACACGTGACAGCGATACACCGGAAATGGGACATTAGACTTGCGGTTGCGGGAAATCAACGACAGAAAAGTGAAAAAAAACATACAAAAAAAAAATAGGCTTTAACAACCATAAGATAGAAATAAATCAATTAAAAAAAATAGAATGTTTCTACCATGGGGATTTCTATGTGGTGTTCCAAGTACTGGTCCTACCCAAAGGGGCTTAATTAACGTAAATGTGACCCGTACAATTCACCCATTTATCGTGGTAGTGATTAAGTAAGTAAGTAAGTAACCACTACAGGCTAAATATACAGAACAACTATTAAACGTTTTTCGCCATTTGCCATATTCCTCTAAACCTCAAACTAGGCATGGGGATTAATGATACTTTGTGAGGGACTCACAAAGATCAGTTGGGAATCTATTGGTGTTCCTGTGGCTTAACGGATAGAGGATGTGGACCATGTTTCAGGAGATCTTGGTTCTAATCCTGCTTTAACAGAGTTTCCTTTTATTCTTTTAATTTTCACCCCCTTTGGCAAGAGACTACATTAAGCACTGAAATCCACTAATATAAAAGCCTATCAAAGCCATGTATGGTGTTCTTTCTCAAATGGAAGCGTAATTATCTCTCAAAATTGCATGGTTGCCCCCAATTTTCTTTTAGAGTACCAATATTACATCTACTTTATCTGCCCAATTTTAAACCACGCAGAAAGTATCCCTGTATTAGGAAGCATCACCCATAGAGTGAAAAACCTTAAATAACAATGACCATAAGCAGGTTTTGTGAGGCCGCGAGACTGAGCACCCTAGCAAACCATCGTTTTAATGAAAACCGCTGGTCAGAAACCTGGTTATGGTCATTGCTGTCTAAGGTCTTCACCATAGTTTATCAGAGAACGTTGAGATGCGCATAACGTAGGCACCGTCATTAAATGCAGAATGTGTGAGTAAATCAAGTCTAAGCCTGATAAATACATTTATTCAGTCTAATGACTGGTCACTTAATTAATAAGAGGATCGTGTACATCACTGGAATCACAACCCAGACACCTCCATACAGAACTTGTAAACAAAAATTACAAAAAATATACATGAAATGATTCCTGTAATCCAAGGATGCAAATCAACGCCGTTGAACTTCAGTTGTTCTGCTTGCTCAGTGGTACACACAGTGTGTGGTAATCGAAAGCTTGCAGGTTCGAGACCTAGTTTAGAGACACCGATTTCTTTTTTTCCAATTATCTTTGGCAAGACACTACATGAAATCTGGTAACTAAAGGTCTAGAGAACTGAAGTTGATTGTGTAGTTCGGTGGTAGGGCGAACGCCTTGTCTTCCCTAGGGTCGAAGTTCAAATCCCAACTAAGACGGTTTTTCTTTTTTTTTCAGTTCTCTTCCAGGCTCATCAGTAAGGAACCTCCAGTACTGCTCAAAAACATGCTTGCGCTCAGAAAGCCATAACTCGCCCTAGAAAAGATCATAAGACAATGTAAGACAAGCAAAGCATAGCTTAAGCATAAATTGTTTTTTAAAATAGAGTACAAGTTAAAATTACAAGTTAAAACTCAAAAATCTAAGGAAAGATATATACATAAAACGAGAGTTGTTCTCAGGCTCTTTGCAATTGTCTAATTCAAGGATGCAAATAAACGGCTATGAACTTCAGTTGTTGGGCTAGCTCAGTGGTAAACAGAGTGAATGGTAACGCAGAGGTTGCAGGTTCGAGTCCCAGGCCAGAGTAAACGATTTCTTTTTTTCGCATTAACTTCGGCAAGAAACTACTTGAAATCTTGTAACTAAAGGTGTAAAGCATTGCACTGGATTGCGTAGTTGTGTGGTAACACCAACGCCTTGTGTTCCCGAGGTCCGAGGTTCAAATCCCAGTGAAGACGGGGGTTTTTTTCATTTGTTTTCCAGGCTGCTAGGCAAGCAAGTTCATTAAGAACGTTAACAAATCGGCTAATTTTCCAGGGTGTTCAGATAGCTCAGTGGATAGAGCAATGTCCCAAATAAATCCAGGTGTTCTAGATGTTCACCTACCCCGCCGTAGGTTCACGTTCATGGTTCATGTTAACTAGAAAAAGGGACCTTGGGGTGGCCCTAGTGGGTTGGTCTATGGTTAATAATTAACTGATGAAATGTTCCTCTCTCCACAGTCGCCCGCTCAAACTGCACAGTACCCTCTACTCAACAATGGAACTCTGGTCATGGATTCGACACCGCACCTTGGTCAGCGCAACATCGACCTTCAACAACAACAACAACAACAACAACAACAACAACTGATGGAATGGTCAACAATGGTCAACAATGGTCAACAATGGTCAATTGGAAACTGTCACTCTACCACATTGGAACGCCTGGAAGTTCGTTTTATTGGAAAATCAAACTCTTGTGCTAACCGAAGATGCGAGAAATTTCCAAAGAAACAGGCCTAATGGTCGCGCTTGCCTTAACGTTCCCAAAATAATTGGTTTCTCCGTTCTCTGTCAAGTTATGGCCGCCCCCGCGTATGCCCAATTCTCGGTGCAGAGGACAAGTTCTAAATTGAAATCGCGTTCGCTTGCCAGAGGCCTGACCGTGGAACATTGTTCAGCTGTCGTTTCAAGTTCACTTCTCAACTCTCGAGCCTTGCAAAGTTACTAAAGGAAAAGCGCGCAGCATCTTGGAGCCATTGCTCATGAACCTCACCCTCGCCTCTACGCCTCTGTCAAGTTTCAACTTCATAACGTTTACCTTGGCGCCTTACCGTAGAACTAAATGCTTCAGGTTAGCCAGTTGCAACCGCCAAAACTGCTCAAAAACATGCTTGTGATCAGAAAGCCGTAAATCGCCCTAGAAAAGGTCAAAGACCGATGTAAAACAAGCAAGGCATAGCTAAGACATGCAGGCATGACCACAGTAAAAAGGTTGAAAAGATATTAAAACCGAGCCCAGATATGCACATTTGAACTTGCGTCAAAGATCCAATATGGCGCCTAATTTATGCACACGTCATGCAACATTCAAACTCCGTCATCCAAAAAACGCCCAGATCTCCAACAAGCAAGTTGCGCGTGCATGTCTGTTGCTCGACGTCTGGCGTGAAGGCCGTAATCGATCTTTCTAACTATTTATAAACAACAGCGCATTGAAGCCAGCAATCTTTTAATGGTCAGCGGCAAAAAAGTACCGCCCTCTTATTTATACCGGCGTTGAGGAGAATTTGTTTTTAACGCGCGAACGGACTGGAGAACAGGCCACATTAGCGCGCCACAACATCGCGCGCGCACTTTCTCTCCTCCAACACCATTGGCTTGGCTTTTGTCTTTAAATAAAGGTCAGTTTTACCCAGAGAAAGCCAATTTTCTTATCTGCAATGACTGAAACTATTGCAAAATCCATGAGCACACAGAAAACACGCACTGACGCACGCCTTTCTCCCATCAAACAACACGTCCAACACCATTGGCTTGGCTTTTGTCTTTAAATAAAGGTCAGTTTTACCCAGAGAAAGCCAATTTTCTTATCTGCAATGACTGAAACTATTGCAAAATCCATGAGCACACAGAAAACACGCACTGACGCACGCCTTTCTCCACTCAAACAACACGTCCAACACCATTGGCTTGGCTTTTGTCTTTAAATAAAGGTCAGTTTTACCCAGAGAAAGCCAATTTTCTTATCTGCAATGACTGAAACTATTGCAAAATCCATGAGCACACAGAAAACACGCACTGACGCACGCCTTTCTCCACTCAAACAACACGTCCAACACCATTGGCTTGGCTTTTGTCTTTAAATAAAGGTCAGTTTTACCCAGAGAAAGCCAATTTTCTTATCTGCAATGACTGAAACTATTGCAAAATCCATGAGCACACAGAAAACACGCACTGACGCACGCCTTTCTCCACTCAAACAACACGTCCAACACCATTGGCTTGGCTTTTGTCTTTAAATAAAGGTCAGTTTTACCCAGAGAAAGCCAATTTTCTTATCTGCAATGACTTGAAAAAATATATATATATATACATAAAACGAGAGTTGTTCTCAGGCTCTTTGCAATTGTCTAATTCAAGGATGCAAATAAACGGCTATGAACTTCAGTTGTTGGGCTAGCTCAGTGGTAAACAGAGTGAATGGTAACGCAGAGGTTGCAGGTTCGAGTCCCAGGCCAGAGTAAACGATTTCTTTTTTTCGCATTAACTTCGGCAAGAAACTACTTGAAATCTTGTAACTAAAGGTGTAAAGCATTGCACTGGATTGCGTAGTTGTGTGGTAACACCAACGCCTTGTGTTCCCGAGGTCCGAGGTTCAAATCCCAGTGAAGACGGGGGTTTTTTTCATTTGTTTTCCAGGCTGCTAGGCAAGCAAGTTCATTAAGAACGTTAACAAATCGGCTAATTTTCCAGGGTGTTCAGATAGCTCAGTGGATAGAGCAATGTCCCAAATAAATCCAGGTGTTCTAGATGTTCACCTACCCCGCCGTAGGTTCACGTTCATGGTTCATGTTAACTAGAAAAAGGGACCTTGGGGTGGCCCTAGTGGGTTGGTCTATGGTTAATAATTAACTGATGAAATGTTCCTCTCTCCACAGTCGCCCGCTCAAACTGCACAGTACCCTCTACTCAACAATGGAACTCTGGTCATGGATTCGACACCGCACCTTGGTCAGCGCAACATCGACCTTCAACAACAACAACAACAACAACAACAACAACAACTGATGGAATGGTCAACAATGGTCAACAATGGTCAACAATGGTCAATTGGAAACTGTCACTCTACCACATTGGAACGCCTGGAAGTTCGTTTTATTGGAAAATCAAACTCTTGTGCTAACCGAAGATGCGAGAAATTTCCAAAGAAACAGGCCTAATGGTCGCGCTTGCCTTAACGTTCCCAAAATAATTGGTTTCTCCGTTCTCTGTCAAGTTATGGCCGCCCCCGCGTATGCCCAATTCTCGGTGCAGAGGACAAGTTCTAAATTGAAATCGCGTTCGCTTGCCAGAGGCCTGACCGTGGAACATTGTTCAGCTGTCGTTTCAAGTTCACTTCTCAACTCTCGAGCCTTGCAAAGTTACTAAAGGAAAAGCGCGCAGCATCTTGGAGCCATTGCTCATGAACCTCACCCTCGCCTCTACGCCTCTGTCAAGTTTCAACTTCATAACGTTTACCTTGGCGCCTTACCGTAGAACTAAATGCTTCAGGTTAGCCAGTTGCAACCGCCAAAACTGCTCAAAAACATGCTTGTGATCAGAAAGCCGTAAATCGCCCTAGAAAAGGTCAAAGACCGATGTAAAACAAGCAAGGCATAGCTAAGACATGCAGGCATGACCACAGTAAAAAGGTTGAAAAGATATTAAAACCGAGCCCAGATATGCACATTTGAACTTGCGTCAAAGATCCAATATGGCGCCTAATTTATGCACACGTCATGCAACATTCAAACTCCGTCATCCAAAAAACGCCCAGATCTCCAACAAGCAAGTTGCGCGTGCATGTCTGTTGCTCGACGTCTGGCGTGAAGGCCGTAATCGATCTTTCTAACTATTTATAAACAACAGCGCATTGAAGCCAGCAATCTTTTAATGGTCAGCGGCAAAAAAGTACCGCCCTCTTATTTATACCGGCGTTGAGGAGAATTTGTTTTTAACGCGCGAACGGACTGGAGAACAGGCCACATTAGCGCGCCACAACATCGCGCGCGCACTTTCTCTCCTCCAACACCATTGGCTTGGCTTTTGTCTTTAAATAAAGGTCAGTTTTACCCAGAGAAAGCCAATTTTCTTATCTGCAATGACTGAAACTATTGCAAAATCCATGAGCACACAGAAAACACGCACTGACGCACGCCTTTCTCCCATCAAACAACACGTCCAACACCATTGGCTTGGCTTTTGTCTTTAAATAAAGGTCAGTTTTACCCAGAGAAAGCCAATTTTCTTATCTGCAATGACTGAAACTATTGCAAAATCCATGAGCACACAGAAAACACGCACTGACGCACGCCTTTCTCCACTCAAACAACACGTCCAACACCATTGGCTTGGCTTTTGTCTTTAAATAAAGGTCAGTTTTACCCAGAGAAAGCCAATTTTCTTATCTGCAATGACTGAAACTATTGCAAAATCCATGAGCACACAGAAAACACGCACTGACGCACGCCTTTCTCCACTCAAACAACACGTCCAACACCATTGGCTTGGCTTTTGTCTTTAAATAAAGGTCAGTTTTACCCAGAGAAAGCCAATTTTCTTATCTGCAATGACTGAAACTATTGCAAAATCCATGAGCACACAGAAAACACGCACTGACGCACGCCTTTCTCCACTCAAACAACACGTCCAACACCATTGGCTTGGCTTTTGTCTTTAAATAAAGGTCAGTTTTACCCAGAGAAAGCCAATTTTCTTATCTGCAATGACTTGAAAAAAATATATATATATACATAAAACGAGAGTTGTTCTCAGGCTCTTTGCAATTGTCTAATTCAAGGATGCAAATAAACGGCTATGAACTTCAGTTGTTGGGCTAGCTCAGTGGTAAACAGAGTGAATGGTAACGCAGAGGTTGCAGGTTCGAGTCCCAGGCCAGAGTAAACGATTTCTTTTTTTCGCATTAACTTCGGCAAGAAACTACTTGAAATCTTGTAACTAAAGGTGTAAAGCATTGCACTGGATTGCGTAGTTGTGTGGTAACACCAACGCCTTGTGTTCCCGAGGTCCGAGGTTCAAATCCCAGTGAAGACGGGGGTTTTTTTCATTTGTTTTCCAGGCTGCTAGGCAAGCAAGTTCATTAAGAACGTTAACAAATCGGCTAATTTTCCAGGGTGTTCAGATAGCTCAGTGGATAGAGCAATGTCCCAAATAAATCCAGGTGTTCTAGATGTTCACCTACCCCGCCGTAGGTTCACGTTCATGGTTCATGTTAACTAGAAAAAGGGACCTTGGGGTGGCCCTAGTGGGTTGGTCTATGGTTAATAATTAACTGATGAAATGTTCCTCTCTCCACAGTCGCCCGCTCAAACTGCACAGTACCCTCTACTCAACAATGGAACTCTGGTCATGGATTCGACACCGCACCTTGGTCAGCGCAACATCGACCTTCAACAACAACAACAACAACAACAACAACAACAACTGATGGAATGGTCAACAATGGTCAACAATGGTCAACAATGGTCAATTGGAAACTGTCACTCTACCACATTGGAACGCCTGGAAGTTCGTTTTATTGGAAAATCAAACTCTTGTGCTAACCGAAGATGCGAGAAATTTCCAAAGAAACAGGCCTAATGGTCGCGCTTGCCTTAACGTTCCCAAAATAATTGGTTTCTCCGTTCTCTGTCAAGTTATGGCCGCCCCCGCGTATGCCCAATTCTCGGTGCAGAGGACAAGTTCTAAATTGAAATCGCGTTCGCTTGCCAGAGGCCTGACCGTGGAACATTGTTCAGCTGTCGTTTCAAGTTCACTTCTCAACTCTCGAGCCTTGCAAAGTTACTAAAGGAAAAGCGCGCAGCATCTTGGAGCCATTGCTCATGAACCTCACCCTCGCCTCTACGCCTCTGTCAAGTTTCAACTTCATAACGTTTACCTTGGCGCCTTACCGTAGAACTAAATGCTTCAGGTTAGCCAGTTGCAACCGCCAAAACTGCTCAAAAACATGCTTGTGATCAGAAAGCCGTAAATCGCCCTAGAAAAGGTCAAAGACCGATGTAAAACAAGCAAGGCATAGCTAAGACATGCAGGCATGACCACAGTAAAAAGGTTGAAAAGATATTAAAACCGAGCCCAGATATGCACATTTGAACTTGCGTCAAAGATCCAATATGGCGCCTAATTTATGCACACGTCATGCAACATTCAAACTCCGTCATCCAAAAAACGCCCAGATCTCCAACAAGCAAGTTGCGCGTGCATGTCTGTTGCTCGACGTCTGGCGTGAAGGCCGTAATCGATCTTTCTAACTATTTATAAACAACAGCGCATTGAAGCCAGCAATCTTTTAATGGTCAGCGGCAAAAAAGTACCGCCCTCTTATTTATACCGGCGTTGAGGAGAATTTGTTTTTAACGCGCGAACGGACTGGAGAACAGGCCACATTAGCGCGCCACAACATCGCGCGCGCACTTTCTCTCCTCCAACACCATTGGCTTGGCTTTTGTCTTTAAATAAAGGTCAGTTTTACCCAGAGAAAGCCAATTTTCTTATCTGCAATGACTGAAACTATTGCAAAATCCATGAGCACACAGAAAACACGCACTGACGCACGCCTTTCTCCCATCAAACAACACGTCCAACACCATTGGCTTGGCTTTTGTCTTTAAATAAAGGTCAGTTTTACCCAGAGAAAGCCAATTTTCTTATCTGCAATGACTGAAACTATTGCAAAATCCATGAGCACACAGAAAACACGCACTGACGCACGCCTTTCTCCACTCAAACAACACGTCCAACACCATTGGCTTGGCTTTTGTCTTTAAATAAAGGTCAGTTTTACCCAGAGAAAGCCAATTTTCTTATCTGCAATGACTTGAAAAAATATATATATATATACATAAAACGAGAGTTGTTCTCAGGCTCTTTGCAATTGTCTAATTCAAGGATGCAAATAAACGGCTATGAACTTCAGTTGTTGGGCTAGCTCAGTGGTAAACAGAGTGAATGGTAACGCAGAGGTTGCAGGTTCGAGTCCCAGGCCAGAGTAAACGATTTCTTTTTTTCGCATTAACTTCGGCAAGAAACTACTTGAAATCTTGTAACTAAAGGTGTAAAGCATTGCACTGGATTGCGTAGTTGTGTGGTAACACCAACGCCTTGTGTTCCCGAGGTCCGAGGTTCAAATCCCAGTGAAGACGGGGGTTTTTTTCATTTGTTTTCCAGGCTGCTAGGCAAGCAAGTTCATTAAGAACGTTAACAAATCGGCTAATTTTCCAGGGTGTTCAGATAGCTCAGTGGATAGAGCAATGTCCCAAATAAATCCAGGTGTTCTAGATGTTCACCTACCCCGCCGTAGGTTCACGTTCATGGTTCATGTTAACTAGAAAAAGGGACCTTGGGGTGGCCCTAGTGGGTTGGTCTATGGTTAATAATTAACTGATGAAATGTTCCTCTCTCCACAGTCGCCCGCTCAAACTGCACAGTACCCTCTACTCAACAATGGAACTCTGGTCATGGATTCGACACCGCACCTTGGTCAGCGCAACATCGACCTTCAACAACAACAACAACAACAACAACAACAACAACTGATGGAATGGTCAACAATGGTCAACAATGGTCAACAATGGTCAATTGGAAACTGTCACTCTACCACATTGGAACGCCTGGAAGTTCGTTTTATTGGAAAATCAAACTCTTGTGCTAACCGAAGATGCGAGAAATTTCCAAAGAAACAGGCCTAATGGTCGCGCTTGCCTTAACGTTCCCAAAATAATTGGTTTCTCCGTTCTCTGTCAAGTTATGGCCGCCCCCGCGTATGCCCAATTCTCGGTGCAGAGGACAAGTTCTAAATTGAAATCGCGTTCGCTTGCCAGAGGCCTGACCGTGGAACATTGTTCAGCTGTCGTTTCAAGTTCACTTCTCAACTCTCGAGCCTTGCAAAGTTACTAAAGGAAAAGCGCGCAGCATCTTGGAGCCATTGCTCATGAACCTCACCCTCGCCTCTACGCCTCTGTCAAGTTTCAACTTCATAACGTTTACCTTGGCGCCTTACCGTAGAACTAAATGCTTCAGGTTAGCCAGTTGCAACCGCCAAAACTGCTCAAAAACATGCTTGTGATCAGAAAGCCGTAAATCGCCCTAGAAAAGGTCAAAGACCGATGTAAAACAAGCAAGGCATAGCTAAGACATGCAGGCATGACCACAGTAAAAAGGTTGAAAAGATATTAAAACCGAGCCCAGATATGCACATTTGAACTTGCGTCAAAGATCCAATATGGCGCCTAATTTATGCACACGTCATGCAACATTCAAACTCCGTCATCCAAAAAACGCCCAGATCTCCAACAAGCAAGTTGCGCGTGCATGTCTGTTGCTCGACGTCTGGCGTGAAGGCCGTAATCGATCTTTCTAACTATTTATAAACAACAGCGCATTGAAGCCAGCAATCTTTTAATGGTCAGCGGCAAAAAAGTACCGCCCTCTTATTTATACCGGCGTTGAGGAGAATTTGTTTTTAACGCGCGAACGGACTGGAGAACAGGCCACATTAGCGCGCCACAACATCGCGCGCGCACTTTCTCTCCTCCAACACCATTGGCTTGGCTTTTGTCTTTAAATAAAGGTCAGTTTTACCCAGAGAAAGCCAATTTTCTTATCTGCAATGACTGAAACTATTGCAAAATCCATGAGCACACAGAAAACACGCACTGACGCACGCCTTTCTCCCATCAAACAACACGTCCAACACCATTGGCTTGGCTTTTGTCTTTAAATAAAGGTCAGTTTTACCCAGAGAAAGCCAATTTTCTTATCTGCAATGACTGAAACTATTGCAAAATCCATGAGCACACAGAAAACACGCACTGACGCACGCCTTTCTCCACTCAAACAACACGTCCAACACCATTGGCTTGGCTTTTGTCTTTAAATAAAGGTCAGTTTTACCCAGAGAAAGCCAATTTTCTTATCTGCAATGACTTGAAAAAATATATATATATACATAAAACGAGAGTTGTTCTCAGGCTCTTTGCAATTGTCTAATTCAAGGATGCAAATAAACGGCTATGAACTTCAGTTGTTGGGCTAGCTCAGTGGTAAACAGAGTGAATGGTAACGCAGAGGTTGCAGGTTCGAGTCCCAGGCCAGAGTAAACGATTTCTTTTTTTCGCATTAACTTCGGCAAGAAACTACTTGAAATCTTGTAACTAAAGGTGTAAAGCATTGCACTGGATTGCGTAGTTGTGTGGTAACACCAACGCCTTGTGTTCCCGAGGTCCGAGGTTCAAATCCCAGTGAAGACGGGGGTTTTTTTCATTTGTTTTCCAGGCTGCTAGGCAAGCAAGTTCATTAAGAACGTTAACAAATCGGCTAATTTTCCAGGGTGTTCAGATAGCTCAGTGGATAGAGCAATGTCCCAAATAAATCCAGGTGTTCTAGATGTTCACCTACCCCGCCGTAGGTTCACGTTCATGGTTCATGTTAACTAGAAAAAGGGACCTTGGGGTGGCCCTAGTGGGTTGGTCTATGGTTAATAATTAACTGATGAAATGTTCCTCTCTCCACAGTCGCCCGCTCAAACTGCACAGTACCCTCTACTCAACAATGGAACTCTGGTCATGGATTCGACACCGCACCTTGGTCAGCGCAACATCGACCTTCAACAACAACAACAACAACAACAACAACAACAACTGATGGAATGGTCAACAATGGTCAACAATGGTCAACAATGGTCAATTGGAAACTGTCACTCTACCACATTGGAACGCCTGGAAGTTCGTTTTATTGGAAAATCAAACTCTTGTGCTAACCGAAGATGCGAGAAATTTCCAAAGAAACAGGCCTAATGGTCGCGCTTGCCTTAACGTTCCCAAAATAATTGGTTTCTCCGTTCTCTGTCAAGTTATGGCCGCCCCCGCGTATGCCCAATTCTCGGTGCAGAGGACAAGTTCTAAATTGAAATCGCGTTCGCTTGCCAGAGGCCTGACCGTGGAACATTGTTCAGCTGTCGTTTCAAGTTCACTTCTCAACTCTCGAGCCTTGCAAAGTTACTAAAGGAAAAGCGCGCAGCATCTTGGAGCCATTGCTCATGAACCTCACCCTCGCCTCTACGCCTCTGTCAAGTTTCAACTTCATAACGTTTACCTTGGCGCCTTACCGTAGAACTAAATGCTTCAGGTTAGCCAGTTGCAACCGCCAAAACTGCTCAAAAACATGCTTGTGATCAGAAAGCCGTAAATCGCCCTAGAAAAGGTCAAAGACCGATGTAAAACAAGCAAGGCATAGCTAAGACATGCAGGCATGACCACAGTAAAAAGGTTGAAAAGATATTAAAACCGAGCCCAGATATGCACATTTGAACTTGCGTCAAAGATCCAATATGGCGCCTAATTTATGCACACGTCATGCAACATTCAAACTCCGTCATCCAAAAAACGCCCAGATCTCCAACAAGCAAGTTGCGCGTGCATGTCTGTTGCTCGACGTCTGGCGTGAAGGCCGTAATCGATCTTTCTAACTATTTATAAACAACAGCGCATTGAAGCCAGCAATCTTTTAATGGTCAGCGGCAAAAAAGTACCGCCCTCTTATTTATACCGGCGTTGAGGAGAATTTGTTTTTAACGCGCGAACGGACTGGAGAACAGGCCACATTAGCGCGCCACAACATCGCGCGCGCACTTTCTCTCCTCCAACACCATTGGCTTGGCTTTTGTCTTTAAATAAAGGTCAGTTTTACCCAGAGAAAGCCAATTTTCTTATCTGCAATGACTGAAACTATTGCAAAATCCATGAGCACACAGAAAACACGCACTGACGCACGCCTTTCTCCCATCAAACAACACGTCCAACACCATTGGCTTGGCTTTTGTCTTTAAATAAAGGTCAGTTTTACCCAGAGAAAGCCAATTTTCTTATCTGCAATGACTGAAACTATTGCAAAATCCATGAGCACACAGAAAACACGCACTGACGCACGCCTTTCTCCACTCAAACAACACGTCCAACACCATTGGCTTGGCTTTTGTCTTTAAATAAAGGTCAGTTTTACCCAGAGAAAGCCAATTTTCTTATCTGCAATGACTTGAAAAAATATATATATATACATAAAACGAGAGTTGTTCTCAGGCTCTTTGCAATTGTCTAATTCAAGGATGCAAATAAACGGCTATGAACTTCAGTTGTTGGGCTAGCTCAGTGGTAAACAGAGTGAATGGTAACGCAGAGGTTGCAGGTTCGAGTCCCAGGCCAGAGTAAACGATTTCTTTTTTTCGCATTAACTTCGGCAAGAAACTACTTGAAATCTTGTAACTAAAGGTGTAAAGCATTGCACTGGATTGCGTAGTTGTGTGGTAACACCAACGCCTTGTGTTCCCGAGGTCCGAGGTTCAAATCCCAGTGAAGACGGGGGTTTTTTTCATTTGTTTTCCAGGCTGCTAGGCAAGCAAGTTCATTAAGAACGTTAACAAATCGGCTAATTTTCCAGGGTGTTCAGATAGCTCAGTGGATAGAGCAATGTCCCAAATAAATCCAGGTGTTCTAGATGTTCACCTACCCCGCCGTAGGTTCACGTTCATGGTTCATGTTAACTAGAAAAAGGGACCTTGGGGTGGCCCTAGTGGGTTGGTCTATGGTTAATAATTAACTGATGAAATGTTCCTCTCTCCACAGTCGCCCGCTCAAACTGCACAGTACCCTCTACTCAACAATGGAACTCTGGTCATGGATTCGACACCGCACCTTGGTCAGCGCAACATCGACCTTCAACAACAACAACAACAACAACAACAACAACAACTGATGGAATGGTCAACAATGGTCAACAATGGTCAACAATGGTCAATTGGAAACTGTCACTCTACCACATTGGAACGCCTGGAAGTTCGTTTTATTGGAAAATCAAACTCTTGTGCTAACCGAAGATGCGAGAAATTTCCAAAGAAACAGGCCTAATGGTCGCGCTTGCCTTAACGTTCCCAAAATAATTGGTTTCTCCGTTCTCTGTCAAGTTATGGCCGCCCCCGCGTATGCCCAATTCTCGGTGCAGAGGACAAGTTCTAAATTGAAATCGCGTTCGCTTGCCAGAGGCCTGACCGTGGAACATTGTTCAGCTGTCGTTTCAAGTTCACTTCTCAACTCTCGAGCCTTGCAAAGTTACTAAAGGAAAAGCGCGCAGCATCTTGGAGCCATTGCTCATGAACCTCACCCTCGCCTCTACGCCTCTGTCAAGTTTCAACTTCATAACGTTTACCTTGGCGCCTTACCGTAGAACTAAATGCTTCAGGTTAGCCAGTTGCAACCGCCAAAACTGCTCAAAAACATGCTTGTGATCAGAAAGCCGTAAATCGCCCTAGAAAAGGTCAAAGACCGATGTAAAACAAGCAAGGCATAGCTAAGACATGCAGGCATGACCACAGTAAAAAGGTTGAAAAGATATTAAAACCGAGCCCAGATATGCACATTTGAACTTGCGTCAAAGATCCAATATGGCGCCTAATTTATGCACACGTCATGCAACATTCAAACTCCGTCATCCAAAAAACGCCCAGATCTCCAACAAGCAAGTTGCGCGTGCATGTCTGTTGCTCGACGTCTGGCGTGAAGGCCGTAATCGATCTTTCTAACTATTTATAAACAACAGCGCATTGAAGCCAGCAATCTTTTAATGGTCAGCGGCAAAAAAGTACCGCCCTCTTATTTATACCGGCGTTGAGGAGAATTTGTTTTTAACGCGCGAACGGACTGGAGAACAGGCCACATTAGCGCGCCACAACATCGCGCGCGCACTTTCTCTCCTCCAACACCATTGGCTTGGCTTTTGTCTTTAAATAAAGGTCAGTTTTACCCAGAGAAAGCCAATTTTCTTATCTGCAATGACTGAAACTATTGCAAAATCCATGAGCACACAGAAAACACGCACTGACGCACGCCTTTCTCCCATCAAACAACACGTCCAACACCATTGGCTTGGCTTTTGTCTTTAAATAAAGGTCAGTTTTACCCAGAGAAAGCCAATTTTCTTATCTGCAATGACTGAAACTATTGCAAAATCCATGAGCACACAGAAAACACGCACTGACGCACGCCTTTCTCCACTCAAACAACACGTCCAACACCATTGGCTTGGCTTTTGTCTTTAAATAAAGGTCAGTTTTACCCAGAGAAAGCCAATTTTCTTATCTGCAATGACTGAAACTATTGCAAAATCCATGAGCACACAGAAAACACGCACTGACGCACGCCTTTCTCCACTCAAACAACACGTCCAACACCATTGGCTTGGCTTTTGTCTTTAAATAAAGGTCAGTTTTACCCAGAGAAAGCCAATTTTCTTATCTGCAATGACTGAAACTATTGCAAAATCCATGAGCACACAGAAAACACGCACTGACGCACGCCTTTCTCCACTCAAACAACACGTCCAACACCATTGGCTTGGCTTTTGTCTTTAAATAAAGGTCAGTTTTACCCAGAGAAAGCCAATTTTCTTATCTGCAATGACTTGAAAAATATATATATATATACATAAAACGAGAGTTGTTCTCAGGCTCTTTGCAATTGTCTAATTCAAGGATGCAAATAAACGGCTATGAACTTCAGTTGTTGGGCTAGCTCAGTGGTAAACAGAGTGAATGGTAACGCAGAGGTTGCAGGTTCGAGTCCCAGGCCAGAGTAAACGATTTCTTTTTTTCGCATTAACTTCGGCAAGAAACTACTTGAAATCTTGTAACTAAAGGTGTAAAGCATTGCACTGGATTGCGTAGTTGTGTGGTAACACCAACGCCTTGTGTTCCCGAGGTCCGAGGTTCAAATCCCAGTGAAGACGGGGGTTTTTTTCATTTGTTTTCCAGGCTGCTAGGCAAGCAAGTTCATTAAGAACGTTAACAAATCGGCTAATTTTCCAGGGTGTTCAGATAGCTCAGTGGATAGAGCAATGTCCCAAATAAATCCAGGTGTTCTAGATGTTCACCTACCCCGCCGTAGGTTCACGTTCATGGTTCATGTTAACTAGAAAAAGGGACCTTGGGGTGGCCCTAGTGGGTTGGTCTATGGTTAATAATTAACTGATGAAATGTTCCTCTCTCCACAGTCGCCCGCTCAAACTGCACAGTACCCTCTACTCAACAATGGAACTCTGGTCATGGATTCGACACCGCACCTTGGTCAGCGCAACATCGACCTTCAACAACAACAACAACAACAACAACAACAACAACTGATGGAATGGTCAACAATGGTCAACAATGGTCAACAATGGTCAATTGGAAACTGTCACTCTACCACATTGGAACGCCTGGAAGTTCGTTTTATTGGAAAATCAAACTCTTGTGCTAACCGAAGATGCGAGAAATTTCCAAAGAAACAGGCCTAATGGTCGCGCTTGCCTTAACGTTCCCAAAATAATTGGTTTCTCCGTTCTCTGTCAAGTTATGGCCGCCCCCGCGTATGCCCAATTCTCGGTGCAGAGGACAAGTTCTAAATTGAAATCGCGTTCGCTTGCCAGAGGCCTGACCGTGGAACATTGTTCAGCTGTCGTTTCAAGTTCACTTCTCAACTCTCGAGCCTTGCAAAGTTACTAAAGGAAAAGCGCGCAGCATCTTGGAGCCATTGCTCATGAACCTCACCCTCGCCTCTACGCCTCTGTCAAGTTTCAACTTCATAACGTTTACCTTGGCGCCTTACCGTAGAACTAAATGCTTCAGGTTAGCCAGTTGCAACCGCCAAAACTGCTCAAAAACATGCTTGTGATCAGAAAGCCGTAAATCGCCCTAGAAAAGGTCAAAGACCGATGTAAAACAAGCAAGGCATAGCTAAGACATGCAGGCATGACCACAGTAAAAAGGTTGAAAAGATATTAAAACCGAGCCCAGATATGCACATTTGAACTTGCGTCAAAGATCCAATATGGCGCCTAATTTATGCACACGTCATGCAACATTCAAACTCCGTCATCCAAAAAACGCCCAGATCTCCAACAAGCAAGTTGCGCGTGCATGTCTGTTGCTCGACGTCTGGCGTGAAGGCCGTAATCGATCTTTCTAACTATTTATAAACAACAGCGCATTGAAGCCAGCAATCTTTTAATGGTCAGCGGCAAAAAAGTACCGCCCTCTTATTTATACCGGCGTTGAGGAGAATTTGTTTTTAACGCGCGAACGGACTGGAGAACAGGCCACATTAGCGCGCCACAACATCGCGCGCGCACTTTCTCTCCTCCAACACCATTGGCTTGGCTTTTGTCTTTAAATAAAGGTCAGTTTTACCCAGAGAAAGCCAATTTTCTTATCTGCAATGACTGAAACTATTGCAAAATCCATGAGCACACAGAAAACACGCACTGACGCACGCCTTTCTCCCATCAAACAACACGTCCAACACCATTGGCTTGGCTTTTGTCTTTAAATAAAGGTCAGTTTTACCCAGAGAAAGCCAATTTTCTTATCTGCAATGACTGAAACTATTGCAAAATCCATGAGCACACAGAAAACACGCACTGACGCACGCCTTTCTCCACTCAAACAACACGTCCAACACCATTGGCTTGGCTTTTGTCTTTAAATAAAGGTCAGTTTTACCCAGAGAAAGCCAATTTTCTTATCTGCAATGACTTGAAAAATATATATATATATACATAAAACGAGAGTTGTTCTCAGGCTCTTTGCAATTGTCTAATTCAAGGATGCAAATAAACGGCTATGAACTTCAGTTGTTGGGCTAGCTCAGTGGTAAACAGAGTGAATGGTAACGCAGAGGTTGCAGGTTCGAGTCCCAGGCCAGAGTAAACGATTTCTTTTTTTCGCATTAACTTCGGCAAGAAACTACTTGAAATCTTGTAACTAAAGGTGTAAAGCATTGCACTGGATTGCGTAGTTGTGTGGTAACACCAACGCCTTGTGTTCCCGAGGTCCGAGGTTCAAATCCCAGTGAAGACGGGGGTTTTTTTCATTTGTTTTCCAGGCTGCTAGGCAAGCAAGTTCATTAAGAACGTTAACAAATCGGCTAATTTTCCAGGGTGTTCAGATAGCTCAGTGGATAGAGCAATGTCCCAAATAAATCCAGGTGTTCTAGATGTTCACCTACCCCGCCGTAGGTTCACGTTCATGGTTCATGTTAACTAGAAAAAGGGACCTTGGGGTGGCCCTAGTGGGTTGGTCTATGGTTAATAATTAACTGATGAAATGTTCCTCTCTCCACAGTCGCCCGCTCAAACTGCACAGTACCCTCTACTCAACAATGGAACTCTGGTCATGGATTCGACACCGCACCTTGGTCAGCGCAACATCGACCTTCAACAACAACAACAACAACAACAACAACAACAACTGATGGAATGGTCAACAATGGTCAACAATGGTCAACAATGGTCAATTGGAAACTGTCACTCTACCACATTGGAACGCCTGGAAGTTCGTTTTATTGGAAAATCAAACTCTTGTGCTAACCGAAGATGCGAGAAATTTCCAAAGAAACAGGCCTAATGGTCGCGCTTGCCTTAACGTTCCCAAAATAATTGGTTTCTCCGTTCTCTGTCAAGTTATGGCCGCCCCCGCGTATGCCCAATTCTCGGTGCAGAGGACAAGTTCTAAATTGAAATCGCGTTCGCTTGCCAGAGGCCTGACCGTGGAACATTGTTCAGCTGTCGTTTCAAGTTCACTTCTCAACTCTCGAGCCTTGCAAAGTTACTAAAGGAAAAGCGCGCAGCATCTTGGAGCCATTGCTCATGAACCTCACCCTCGCCTCTACGCCTCTGTCAAGTTTCAACTTCATAACGTTTACCTTGGCGCCTTACCGTAGAACTAAATGCTTCAGGTTAGCCAGTTGCAACCGCCAAAACTGCTCAAAAACATGCTTGTGATCAGAAAGCCGTAAATCGCCCTAGAAAAGGTCAAAGACCGATGTAAAACAAGCAAGGCATAGCTAAGACATGCAGGCATGACCACAGTAAAAAGGTTGAAAAGATATTAAAACCGAGCCCAGATATGCACATTTGAACTTGCGTCAAAGATCCAATATGGCGCCTAATTTATGCACACGTCATGCAACATTCAAACTCCGTCATCCAAAAAACGCCCAGATCTCCAACAAGCAAGTTGCGCGTGCATGTCTGTTGCTCGACGTCTGGCGTGAAGGCCGTAATCGATCTTTCTAACTATTTATAAACAACAGCGCATTGAAGCCAGCAATCTTTTAATGGTCAGCGGCAAAAAAGTACCGCCCTCTTATTTATACCGGCGTTGAGGAGAATTTGTTTTTAACGCGCGAACGGACTGGAGAACAGGCCACATTAGCGCGCCACAACATCGCGCGCGCACTTTCTCTCCTCCAACACCATTGGCTTGGCTTTTGTCTTTAAATAAAGGTCAGTTTTACCCAGAGAAAGCCAATTTTCTTATCTGCAATGACTGAAACTATTGCAAAATCCATGAGCACACAGAAAACACGCACTGACGCACGCCTTTCTCCACTCAAACAACACGTCCAACACCATTGGCTTGGCTTTTGTCTTTAAATAAAGGTCAGTTTTACCCAGAGAAAGCCAATTTTCTTATCTGCAATGACTGAAACTATTGCAAAATCCATGAGCACACAGAAAACACGCACTGACGCACGCCTTTCTCCACTCAAACAACACGTCCAACACCATTGGCTTGGCTTTTGTCTTTAAATAAAGGTCAGTTTTACCCAGAGAAAGCCAATTTTCTTATCTGCAATGACTGAAACTATTGCAAAATCCATGAGCACACAGAAAACACGCACTGACGCACGCCTTTCTCCACTCAAACAACACGTCCAACACCATTGGCTTGGCTTTTGTCTTTAAATAAAGGTCAGTTTTACCCAGAGAAAGCCAATTTTCTTATCTGCAATGACTGAAACTATTGCAAAATCCATGAGCACACAGAAAACACGCACTGACGCACGCCTTTCTCCACTCAAACAACACGTCCAACACCATTGGCTTGGCTTTTGTCTTTAAATAAAGGTCAGTTTTACCCAGAGAAAGCCAATTTTCTTATCTGCAATGACTTGAAAAAATATATATATATATACATAAAACGAGAGTTGTTCTCAGGCTCTTTGCAATTGTCTAATTCAAGGATGCAAATAAACGGCTATGAACTTCAGTTGTTGGGCTAGCTCAGTGGTAAACAGAGTGAATGGTAACGCAGAGGTTGCAGGTTCGAGTCCCAGGCCAGAGTAAACGATTTCTTTTTTTCGCATTAACTTCGGCAAGAAACTACTTGAAATCTTGTAACTAAAGGTGTAAAGCATTGCACTGGATTGCGTAGTTGTGTGGTAACACCAACGCCTTGTGTTCCCGAGGTCCGAGGTTCAAATCCCAGTGAAGACGGGGGTTTTTTTCATTTGTTTTCCAGGCTGCTAGGCAAGCAAGTTCATTAAGAACGTTAACAAATCGGCTAATTTTCCAGGGTGTTCAGATAGCTCAGTGGATAGAGCAATGTCCCAAATAAATCCAGGTGTTCTAGATGTTCACCTACCCCGCCGTAGGTTCACGTTCATGGTTCATGTTAACTAGAAAAGGGACCTTGGGGTGGCCCTAGTGGGTTGGTCTATGGTTAATAATTAACTGATGAAATGTTCCTCTCTCCACAGTCGCCCGCTCAAACTGCACAGTACCCTCTACTCAACAATGGAACTCTGGTCATGGATTCGACACCGCACCTTGGTCAGCGCAACATCGACCTTCAACAACAACAACAACAACAACAACAACAACAACTGATGGAATGGTCAACAATGGTCAACAATGGTCAACAATGGTCAATTGGAAACTGTCACTCTACCACATTGGAACGCCTGGAAGTTCGTTTTATTGGAAAATCAAACTCTTGTGCTAACCGAAGATGCGAGAAATTTCCAAAGAAACAGGCCTAATGGTCGCGCTTGCCTTAACGTTCCCAAAATAATTGGTTTCTCCGTTCTCTGTCAAGTTATGGCCGCCCCCGCGTATGCCCAATTCTCGGTGCAGAGGACAAGTTCTAAATTGAAATCGCGTTCGCTTGCCAGAGGCCTGACCGTGGAACATTGTTCAGCTGTCGTTTCAAGTTCACTTCTCAACTCTCGAGCCTTGCAAAGTTACTAAAGGAAAGCGCGCAGCATCTTGGAGCCATTGCTCATGAACCTCACCCTCGCCTCTACGCCTCTGTCAAGTTTCAACTTCATAACGTTTACCTTGGCGCCTTACCGTAGAACTAAATGCTTCAGGTTAGCCAGTTGCAACCGCCAAAACTGCTCAAAAACATGCTTGTGATCAGAAAGCCGTAAATCGCCCTAGAAAAGGTCAAAGACCGATGTAAAACAAGCAAGGCATAGCTAAGACATGCAGGCATGACCACAGTAAAAAGGTTGAAAAGATATTAAAACCGAGCCCAGATATGCACATTTGAACTTGCGTCAAAGATCCAATATGGCGCCTAATTTATGCACACGTCATGCAACATTCAAACTCCGTCATCCAAAAAACGCCCAGATCTCCAACAAGCAAGTTGCGCGTGCATGTCTGTTGCTCGACGTCTGGCGTGAAGGCCGTAATCGATCTTTCTAACTATTTATAAACAACAGCGCATTGAAGCCAGCAATCTTTAATGGTCAGCGGCAAAAAAGTACCGCCCTCTTATTTATACCGGCGTTGAGGAGAATTTGTTTTTAACGCGCGAACGGACTGGAGAACAGGCCACATTAGCGCGCCACAACATCGCGCGCGCACTTTCTCTCCTCCAACACCATTGGCTTGGCTTTTGTCTTTAAATAAAGGTCAGTTTTACCCAGAGAAAGCCAATTTTCTTATCTGCAATGACTGAAACTATTGCAAAATCCATGAGCACACAGAAAACACGCACTGACGCACGCCTTTCTCCCATCAAACAACACGTCCAACACCATTGGCTTGGCTTTTGTCTTTAAATAAAGGTCAGTTTTACCCAGAGAAAGCCAATTTTCTTATCTGCAATGACTGAAACTATTGCAAAATCCATGAGCACACAGAAAACACGCACTGACGCACGCCTTTCTCCACTCAAACAACACGTCCAACACCATTGGCTTGGCTTTTGTCTTTAAATAAAGGTCAGTTTTACCCAGAGAAAGCCAATTTTCTTATCTGCAATGACTTGAAAAAATATATATATATATACATAAAACGAGAGTTGTTCTCAGGCTCTTTGCAATTGTCTAATTCAAGGATGCAAATAAACGGCTATGAACTTCAGTTGTTGGGCTAGCTCAGTGGTAAACAGAGTGAATGGTAACGCAGAGGTTGCAGGTTCGAGTCCCAGGCCAGAGTAAACGATTTCTTTTTTTCGCATTAACTTCGGCAAGAAACTACTTGAAATCTTGTAACTAAAGGTGTAAAGCATTGCACTGGATTGCGTAGTTGTGTGGTAACACCAACGCCTTGTGTTCCCGAGGTCCGAGGTTCAAATCCCAGTGAAGACGGGGGTTTTTTTCATTTGTTTTCCAGGCTGCTAGGCAAGCAAGTTCATTAAGAACGTTAACAAATCGGCTAATTTTCCAGGGTGTTCAGATAGCTCAGTGGATAGAGCAATGTCCACAATAAATCCAGGTGTTCTAGATGTTCACCTACCCCGCCGTAGGTTCACGTTCATGGTTCATGTTAACTAGAAAAAGGGACCTTGGGGTGGCCCTAGTGGGTTGGTCTATGGTTAATAATTAACTGATGAAATGTTCCTCTCTCCACAGTCGCCCGCTCAAACTGCACAGTACCCTCTACTCAACAATGGAACTCTGGTCATGGATTCGACACCGCACCTTGGTCAGCGCAACATCGACCTTCAACAACAACAACAACAACAACAACAACAACAACTGATGGAATGGTCAACAATGGTCAACAATGGTCAACAATGGTCAATTGGAAACTGTCACTCTACCACATTGGAACGCCTGGAAGTTCGTTTTATTGGAAAATCAAACTCTTGTGCTAACCGAAGATGCGAGAAATTTCCAAAGAAACAGGCCTAATGGTCGCGCTTGCCTTAACGTTCCCAAAATAATTGGTTTCTCCGTTCTCTGTCAAGTTATGGCCGCCCCCGCGTATGCCCAATTCTCGGTGCAGAGGACAAGTTCTAAATTGAAATCGCGTTCGCTTGCCAGAGGCCTGACCGTGGAACATTGTTCAGCTGTCGTTTCAAGTTCACTTCTCAACTCTCGAGCCTTGCAAAGTTACTAAAGGAAAAGCGCGCAGCATCTTGGAGCCATTGCTCATGAACCTCACCCTCGCCTCTACGCCTCTGTCAAGTTTCAACTTCATAACGTTTACCTTGGCGCCTTACCGTAGAACTAAATGCTTCAGGTTAGCCAGTTGCAACCGCCAAAACTGCTCAAAAACATGCTTGTGATCAGAAAGCCGTAAATCGCCCTAGAAAAGGTCAAAGACCGATGTAAAACAAGCAAGGCATAGCTAAGACATGCAGGCATGACCACAGTAAAAGGTTGAAAAGATATTAAAACCGAGCCCAGATATGCACATTTGAACTTGCGTCAAAGATCCAATATGGCGCCTAATTTATGCACACGTCATGCAACATTCAAACTCCGTCATCCAAAAAACGCCCAGATCTCCAACAAGCAAGTTGCGCGTGCATGTCTGTTGCTCGACGTCTGGCGTGAAGGCCGTAATCGATCTTTCTAACTATTTATAAACAACAGCGCATTGAAGCCAGCAATCTTTTAATGGTCAGCGGCAAAAAAGTACCGCCCTCTTATTTATACCGGCGTTGAGGAGAATTTGTTTTTAACGCGCGAACGGACTGGAGAACAGGCCACATTAGCGCGCCACAACATCGCGCGCGCACTTTCTCTCCTCCAACACCATTGGCTTGGCTTTTGTCTTTAAATAAAGGTCAGTTTTACCCAGAGAAAGCCAATTTTCTTATCTGCAATGACTGAAACTATAGAAAAATCCATGAGCACACAGAAAACACGCACTGACGCACGCCTTTCTCCCATCAAACAACACGTCCAACACCATTGGCTTGGCTTTTGTCTTTAAATAAAGGTCAGTTTTACCCAGAGAAAGCCAATTTTCTTATCTGCAATGACTGAAACTATTGCAAAATCCATGAGCACACAGAAAACACGCACTGACGCACGCCTTTCTCCACTCAAACAACACGTCCAACACCATTGGCTTGGCTTTGTCTTTAAATAAAGGTCAGTTTTACCCAGAGAAAGCCAATTTTCTTATCTGCAATGACTGAAACTATTGCAAAATCCATGAGCACACAGAAAACACGCACTGACGCACGCCTTTCTCCACTCAAACAACACGTCCAACACCATTGGCTTGGCTTTTGTCTTTAAATAAAGGTCAGTTTTACCCAGAGAAAGCCAATTTTCTTATCTGCAATGACTGAAACTATTGCAAAATCCATGAGCACACAGAAAACACGCACTGACGCACGCCTTTCTCCATCAAACAACACGTCCAACACCATTGGCTTGGCTTTTGTCTTTAAATAAAGGTCAGTTTTACCCAGAGAAAGCCAATTTTCTTATCTGCAATGACTTGAAAAAATATATATATATACATAAAACGAGAGTTGTTCTCAGGCTCTTTGCAATTGTCTAATTCAAGGATGCAAATAAACGGCTATGAACTTCAGTTGTTGGGCTAGCTCAGTGGTAAACAGAGTGAATGGTAACGCAGAGGTTGCAGGTTCGAGTCCCAGGCCAAGTAAACGATTTCTTTTTTTCGCATTAACTTCGGCAAGAAACTACTTGAAATCTTGTAACTAAAGGTGTAAAGCATTGCACTGGATTGCGTAGTTGTGTGGTAACACCAACGCCTTGTGTTCCCGAGGTCCGAGGTTCAAATCCAGTGAAGACGGGGTTTTTTTCATTTGTTTTCCAGGCTGCTAGGCAAGCAAGTTCATTAAGAACGTTAACAACTCGGCTAATTTTCCAGGGTGTTCAGATAGCTCAGTGGATAGAGCAATGTCCCAAATAAATCCAGGTGTTCTAGATGTTCACCTACCCCGCCGTAGGTTCACGTTCATGGTTCATGTTAACTAGAAAAAGGGACCTTGGGGTGGCCCTAGTGGGTTGGTCTATGGTTAATAATTAACTGATGAAATGTTCCTCTCTCCACAGTCGCCCGCTCAAACTGCACAGGTAACCCTCTACTCAACAATGGAACTCTGGTCATGGATTCGACAACCGCACCTTGGTCAGCGCAACATCGACCTTCAACAACAACCACAACACCAACAACAACAACAACTGATGGAATGGTCAACATGGTCAACAATGGTCCAACAATGGTCAATTGGAAACTGTCACTCTACCACATTGGAACGCCTGGAAGTTCGTTTTATTGGAAAATCAAACTCTTGTGCTAACCGAAGATGCGAGAAATTTCCAAAGAAACAGGCCTAATGGTCGCGCTTGCCTTAACGTTCCCAAAATAATTGGTTTCTCCGTTCTCTGTCAAGTTATGGCCGCCCCCGCGTATGCCCATTCTCGGTGCAGAGGACAAGTTTCTAAATTGAAATCGCGTTTCGCTTGCCAGAGGCCTGACCGTGGAACATTGTTCAGCTGTCGTTTTCAAGTTCACTTCTCACTCTCGAGCCTTGCAAAGTTACTAAAGGAAAAGCGCGCAGCATCTTGGAGCCATTGCTCATGAACCTCACCCTCGCCTCTACGCCTCTGTCAAGTTTCAACTTCATAACGTTTTACCTTGGCGCCTTACCGTAGAACTAAATGCTTCAGGTTACCAGTTGCAACCGCCAAAACTGCTCAAAAACATGCTTGTGATCAGAAAGCCGTAAATCGCCCTAGAAAAGGTCAAAGACCGATGTAAACAAGCAAGGCATAGCTAAGACATGCAGGCATGACCACAGTAAAAAGGTTGAAAAGATATTAAAACCGAGCCCAGATATGCACATTTGAACTTGCGTCAAAGATCCAATATGGCGCCTAATTTATGCACACGTCATGCAACATTCAAACTCCGTCATCCAAAAACGCCCAGATCTCCAACAAGCAAGTTTGCGCGTGCATGTCTGTTGCTCGACGTCTGGCGTGAAGGCCGTAATCGATCTTTCTAACTATTTATAAACAACAGCGCATTGAAGCCAGCAATCTTTTAATGGTCAGCGGCAAAAAAGTACCGCCCTCTTATTTATTACCGGCGTTGAAGGAGATTTTGTTTTTAAACGCGCGAACGGACTGGAGAACAGGCCACATTAGCGCGCCACAACATCGCGCGCCGCACTTTCTCTCCTCCAACAACCATTGGCTTGGCTTTTGGTCTTTAAATAAAGGTCAGTTTTAACCCCCAGAGAAAGCCAATGTTCTTATCTGCAATGACTGAAAGCTATTGCAAAATCCATGAGGGGAGGGAGGAGAGTCACACAGAAAAACAAACGCACTGACGCACGCCTTTCCTCCCATCAAACAACACGTCCCAACACCATTGGCTTGGCTTTGTCTTTTAAATAAAGGTCAGTTTTTACCCAGAGAAAGCCATTTTCTGATCTGCACATGACTGACAACTATTGCAAAATACATGAGCACACAGAAAACACAGCACTGACGCACGCCTTTCTTTCTCCACTCAAACAACACGGTCCCACACACATTGGCCTTGGCTTTTGTCTTTAAATAAAGGTCAGTTTTAACCCAGAGAAAGCCAATTTTCCTTATCTGCAAGGACTGAAAAACTAATATATCTATACATAAAACAGAGTTGTTCTCAGGCTCTTTGCAATTGTCTAATTCAAGGATGGCAATAAACGGCTATGAACTTCAGGCTTTGTTGGCTCGCTCAGTGGTAAACAGAGTGAATGGGTAACGCAGAGTTTGCAGTTTTTTCGAGTCCAGGCCACGTAAACGATTTCTTTTTTCGCATTAAACTTCGGCAAGAAACTAATTTGAAATCTGTCAACTAAAGGTGTAAGCATTGCACTGG
>NW_027179601.1:0-25706 GCF_036669935.1 Montipora foliosa | reverse complement strand
CAAAAAAAGACCTATTAGAAGAGAAATAACATTTTTCGCAAAAAGTGTCCGAAAATGGCAGTTTTTCGCAAAGTAGCCATCAATGGTGGGGGTGGACCAAAGGGAAAATTTTTCAAAAATGGCCGAGTTTTTTGATCGAACTTCGGAAGGCTAAAAAAGATAAGGCAAATACACAGTCCGAGCTGATAGCCTAATTAGGTATGGATTGACAGCTAAACTATCCTAGATGTTTGCGCTATGCAAAAACCCCGCATGCAAAACAGACCTATTAGAAGAGAAATAACATTTTTCGCAAAAGTGTCGACAAAATGGCCCATTTTTTTGGCCAAATGTGAGCAAAGGGGGGACCAAAGGAAATTTATTCAAAAATGGCCGATTTTATGATCGAACGTCGTGGAAGGCTAAAAAAATAGGAAATCCAAGTCGCCTGATAGCCTAATTAGTATGGAATTGAAAAGCTAAACTATAGCCCTAGGATTTGCGCTATGCAAAAAACCCGCATGAAAAAAGACCTATTAGAAGAGAAATAACATTTTTTCGCAAAAGTGTCGACAAGGGCCATTTTTTCGCAAAGTAGCAAAGGGGGGACCAAAGGAAATTTTTCAAAAATGGCCGATTTTTTGATCGAACTTCGAAGGCTAAAACAATAGGAAATACAAGTCGCGGATAGCCTAATTAGTATGGATTGGAAAGCTAAACTATCCTATATTTGCGCTCTGCAAAAAACCGCATGGCAATAGACCTATTAGAAGAGATATAACATATTTAGCAAAAGTGTCGAAAATGGCCTTTTTTCGCAAAGTAGCAGAGGGGGGACCGATGGAAAATTTTCAAAAATGGCCGATTTTTTGATCGAACTTCGGAAGGCTAAAAAAATAGGAAATACAAGTCGCCTGATAGCCTAATTAGTATGGATTGAAAGCTAAACTATCCTAGATTTGCGCTATGCAAAAAACCGCATGAAAAAAGACCTATTAGAAGAGAAATAACATTTTTCGCAAAAGTGTCGAAAATGGCCATTTTTCGCAAAGTAGCAAAAGGGGGACCAAAGGATATTTTTCAATATTGGACGATTTTTTGATCGAACTTGGGAAGGCTAAAAAATAGGAAATACAAGTCGCCTGATAGCCTAATTAGTATGGATTGAAAGCTAAACTATCCTAGATTTGCGCTATGCAAAAAACCGCATGAAAAAAGACCTATTAGAAGAGAAATAACATTTTTCGCAAAATTGTCGAAAATGGCCATTTTTCGCAAAGTAGCAAAGGGGGGACCAAGGAAATTTTCAAAAATGGCCGATTTTTTGATCGAACTTCGGAAGGCTAAAAAAATAGGAAATACAAGTCGCCTGATAGCCTAATTAGTATGGATTGAAAGCTAAACTATCCTATATTTGCGCTATGCAAAAAACCGCATGAAAATATACAAATTAGAAGAGAAATAACATTTTTCGCAAAAGTGTCGAAAATGGCCATTTTACGCAAAGTAGCAAAGGGGGGACAAATGTAAATTTTTCAAAAATGGCCGATTTTTTTATCGAACTTAGGAAGGCTACAAAAATAGAAATACAAGTCGCCTGATAGCCTAATTATTATGGATTGAAAGCTAAACTATCCTAGATTTGCGCTATGCAAAAAACCTCATGAAAAAAGACCTATTAGAATAGAAATAACCTTTTTCGCAAAAGTGGCGAAAATGGCCATTTTCGCAAAGTAGCAAAGGGGGGACCAAAGGAAATTTTTCAAAAATGGCCGATTTTTTGATCGAACTTTGAAAGGCTAAAAAAAAATGGAAATACAAGTCGCCTGATAGCCTAATTAGTATGGATTGAAAGCTAAACTATCCTAGATTTGCGCTATGCAAAAAACCGCATGAAAAAAGACCTATTAGAAGAGAAATAACATTTTTCGCAAAAGTGTCGAAAATGGCCATTTTTCGCAAAGTAGCAAAGGCGTGACCACAGGAAATTTTTCAAAAATGGCCGATTTTTTGATCGAACTTTGGAAGGCTAAAAAAATAGGAAATACAAGTCGCCTGATAGCCTAATTAGTATGGATTGAAAGCTAAACTATCCTAGATTTGCGCTATGCAAAAAACCGCATAAAAAAAGACCTATTAGAAGAGAAATAACATTTTTCGCAAAAGTGTCGAAAATGGCCATTTTTCGCAAAGTATCAAAGGTGGGACCAAAGGAAATTTTTCAAAAATGGCCGATTTTTTGATAGAACATTGGAAGGCTAAAAAAATAGGAAATACAAGTCGCATGATATCCTAAGTAGTATGGATAGAAAGCTAAAATATACTAGATTTGCGCTATGCAAAAAACCGCATGAAACAAGACCTATTAGAAGAGAAAATAACATTTTTTCGCAAAAGTGGTCCGAAAATGGCCCATTTTTTCGCAAAAAAAAGTAGCAAAGGGGGGACCAAAGGAATTTTGTCAAAAATGGCCGATTTTTTGATCGAACTTTTGGAAGGCTAAAACAAAATAGGAAATACAAGTCGCGTCTGATAGTCCTAATTAGTATGGATTGAAAGCTAAACTATCCTAGATCTTGGCGCTATGCAAAAAACCCCATGAAAAAAAAACTATTAGAAGAGAAATCACATTTTTCGCCAAAGTGTCGACAAATGGCCCATTTTTCGCAAAGAAGCAAAGGGGGACCAAAGGAAATTTTTCAAAAATGGCCGATTTTTTGATCGTAACTTTGGAAGGCTAACACACTAGGAAATACAAGTCCGCCTGAGATAAGCCGAATTAGTATGCATTAAAAGGTAAACTATCCTAGATTTGTGCTATGCAAAAAACCGCATGAAAAGAGACCTATTAGAGAAGAAATGACATTTTTCGCAAAAGTATCAAAATGGCCATTTTTCGCAAAGTAGCAAAGGGGGGACCAAAGGAAATTTTTCAAAAATGGCCGATTTTTTGATCGAACTTTGGAAGGCTAAAAAAATAGGAAATACAAGTCGCCTGATAGCCTAATTAGTATGGATTGAAAGCTAAACTATCCTAGATTTGCGCTATGCAAAAAACCGCATGAAAAAAGACCTATTAGAAGAGAAATAACATTTTTCGCAAAAGTGTCGAAAATGGCCATTTTTCGCAAAGTAGCAAAGGGGGGACCAAAGGAAATTTTTCAAAAATGGCCGATTTTTGATCGAACTTTGGAAGGCTAAAAAAATAGGAAATACAAGTCGCCTGATAGCCTAATTAGTATGGATTGAAAGCTAAACTATCCTAGATTTGCGCTATGCAAAAAACCGCATAAAAAAAAGACCTATTAGAAGAGAAATAACATTTTTCGCAAAAGTGTCGAAAATGGCCATTTTTCGCAAAGTAGCAAAGGGGGGACCAAAGGAAATTTTCAAAAATGGCCGATTTTTTGATCGAACTTTGGAAGGCTAAAAAAATAGGAAATACAAGTCGCCTGATAGCCTAATTAGTATGGATTGAAAGCTAAACTATCCTAGATTTGCGCTATGCAAAAAACCGCATGAAAAAAGACCTATTAGAAGAGAAATAACATTTTCGCAAAAGTGTCGAAAATGGCCATTTTTCGCAAAGTAGCAAAGGGGGGACCAAAGGAAATTTTTCAAAAATGGCCGATTTTTTGATCGAACTTTGGAAGGCTAAAAAAATAGGAAATACAAGTCGCCTGATAGCCTAATTAGTATGGATTGAAAGCTAAACTATCCTAGATTTGCGCTATGCAAAAAACCGCATGAAAAAAGACCTATTAGAAGAGAAATAACATTTTTCGCAAAAGTGTCGAAAATGGCCATTTTTCGCAAAGTAGCAAAGGGGGGACCAAAGGAAATTTTTCAAAAATGGCCGATTTTTTGATCGAACTTTGGAAGGCTAAAAAAATAGGAAATACAAGTCGCCTGATAGCCTAATTAGTATGGATTGAAAGCTAAACTATCCTAGATTTGCGCTATGCAAAAAACCGCATAAAAAAAAGACCTATTAGAAGAGAAATAACATTTTTCGCAAAAGTGTCGAAAATGGCCATTTTTCGCAAAGTAGCAAAGGGGGACCAAAGGAAATTTTTCAAAAATGGCCGATTTTTTGATCGAACTTTGGAAGGCTAAAAAAATAGGAAATACAAGTCGCCTGATAGCCTAATTAGTATGGATTGAAAGCTAAACTATCCTAGATTTGCGCTATGCAAAAAACCGCATGAAAAAAGACCTATTAGAAGAGAAATAACATTTTTCGCAAAAGTGTCGAAAATGGCCATTTTTCGCAAAGTAGCAAAGGGGGGACCAAAGGAAATTTTTCAAAAATGGCCGATTTTTTGATCGAACTTTGGAAGGCTAAAAAAATAGGAAATACAAGTCGCCTGATAGCCTAATTAGTATGGATTGAAAGCTAAACTATCCTAGATTTGCGCTATGCAAAAAACCGCATGAAAAAAGACCTATTAGAAGAGAAATAACATTTTTCGCAAAAGTGTCGAAAATGGCCATTTTTCGCAAAGTAGCAAAGGGGGGACCAAAGGAAATTAAAATAGCCGATTTTTTGATCGAACTTTGGAAGGCTAAAAAAATAGGAAATACAAGTCGCCTGATAGCCTAATTAGTATGGATTGAAAGCTAAACTATCCTAGATTTGCGCTATGCAAAAAACCGCATGAAAAAAGACCTATTAGAAGAGAAATAACATTTTTCGCAAAAGTGTCGAAAATGGCCATTTTTCGCAAAGTAGCAAAGGGGGGACCAAAGGAAATTTTTCAAAAATGGCCGATTTTTTGATCGAACTTTGGAAGGCTAAAAAAATAGGAAATACAAGTCGCCTGATAGCCTAATTAGTATGGATTGAAAGCTAAACTATCCTAGATTTGCGCTATGCAAAAAACCGCATGAAAAAAGACCTATTAGAAGAGAAATAACATTTTTCGCAAAAGTGTCGAAAATGGCCATTTTTCGCAAAGTAGCAAAGGGGGGACCAAAGGAAATTTTTCAAAAATGGCCGATTTTTTGATCGAACTTTGGAAGGCTAAAAAAATAGGAAATACAAGTCGCCTGATAGCCTAATTAGTATGGATTGAAAGCTAAACTATCCTAGATTTGCGCTATGCAAAAAACCGCATGAAAAAAGACCTATTAGAAGAGAAATAACATTTTTCGCAAAAGTGTCGAAAATGGCCATTTTTCGCAAAGTAGCAAAGGGGGGACCAAAGGAAATTTTTCAAAAATGGCCGATTTTTTGATCGAACTTTGGAAGGCTAAAAAAATAGGAAATACAAGTCGCCTGATAGCCTAATTAGTATGGATTGAAAGCTAAACTATCCTAGATTTGCGCTATGCAAAAAACCGCATGAAAAAAGACCTATTAGAAGAGAAATAACATTTTTCGCAAAAGTGTCGAAAATGGCCATTTTTCGCAAAGTAGCAAAGGGGGGACCAAAGGAAATTTTTCAAAAATGGCCGATTTTTGATCGAACTTTGGAAGGCTAAAAAAATAGGAAATACAAGTCGCCTGATAGCCTAATTAGTATGGATTGAAAGCTAAACTATCCTAGATTTGCGCTATGCAAAAAACCGCATGAAAAAAGACCTATTAGAAGAGAAATAACATTTTTCGCAAAAGTGTCGAAAATGGCCATTTTTCGCAAAGTAGCAAAGGGGGGACCAAAGGAAATTTTTCAAAAATGGCCGATTTTTTGATCGAACTTTGGAAGGCTAAAAAAATAGGAAATACAAGTCGCCTGATAGCCTAATTAGTATGGATTGAAAGCTAAACTATCCTAGATTTGCGCTATGCAAAAAACCGCATGAAAAAAGACCTATTAGAAGAGAAATAACATTTTTCGCAAAAGTGTCGAAAATGGCCATTTTTCGCAAAGTAGCAAAGGGGGGACCAAAGGAAATTTTTCAAAAATGGCCGATTTTTTGATCGAACTTTGGAAGGCTAAAAAAATAGGAAATACAAGTCGCCTGATAGCCTAATTAGTATGGATTGAAAGCTAAACTATCCTAGATTTGCGCTATGCAAAAAACCGCATGAAAAAAGACCTATTAGAAGAGAAATAACATTTTTCGCAAAAGTGTCGAAAATGGCCATTTTTCGCAAAGTAGCAAAGGGGGGACCAAAGGAAATTTTTCAAAAATGGCCGATTTTTTGATCGAACTTTGGAAGGCTAAAAAAATAGGAAATACAAGTCGCCTGATAGCCTAATTAGTATGGATTGAAAGCTAAACTATCCTAGATTTGCGCTATGCAAAAAACCGCATGAAAAAAGACCTATTAGAAGAGAAATAACATTTTTCGCAAAAGTGTCGAAAATGGCCATTTTTCGCAAAGTAGCAAAGGGGGGACCAAAGGAAATTTTTCAAAAATGGCCGATTTTTTGATCGAACTTTGGAAGGCTAAAAAAATAGGAAATACAAGTCGCCTGATAGCCTAATTAGTATGGATTGAAAGCTAAACTATCCTAGATTTGCGCTATGCAAAAAACCGCATGAAAAAAGACCTATTAGAAGAGAAATAACATTTTTCGCAAAAGTGTCGAAAATGGCCATTTTTCGCAAAGTAGCAAAGGGGGGACCAAAGGAAATTTTTCAAAAATGGCCGATTTTTTGATCGAACTTTGGAAGGCTAAAAAAATAGGAAATACAAGTCGCCTGATAGCCTAATTAGTATGGATTGAAAGCTAAACTATCCTAGATTTGCGCTATGCAAAAAACCGCATGAAAAAAGACCTATTAGAAGAGAAATAACATTTTTCGCAAAAGTGTCGAAAATGGCCATTTTTCGCAAAGTAGCAAAGGGGGGACCAAAGGAAATTTTTCAAAAATGGCCGATTTTTTGATCGAACTTTGGAAGGCTAAAAAAATAGGAAATACAAGTCGCCTGATAGCCTAATTAGTATGGATTGAAAGCTAAACTATCCTAGATTTGCGCTATGCAAAAAACCGCATGAAAAAAGACCTATTAGAAGAGAAATAACATTTTTCGCAAAAGTGTCGAAAATGGCCATTTTTCGCAAAGTAGCAAAGGGGGGACCAAAGGAAATTTTTCAAAAATGGCCGATTTTTTGATCGAACTTTGGAAGGCTAAAAAAATAGGAAATACAAGTCGCCTGATAGCCTAATTAGTATGGATTGAAAGCTAAACTATCCTAGATTTGCGCTATGCAAAAAACCGCATGAAAAAAGACCTATTAGAAGAGAAATAACATTTTTCGCAAAAGTGTCGAAAATGGCCATTTTTCGCAAAGTAGCAAAGGGGGGACCAAAGGAAATTTTTCAAAAATGGCCGATTTTTTGATCGAACTTTGGAAGGCTAAAAAAATAGGAAATACAAGTCGCCTGATAGCCTAATTAGTATGGATTGAAAGCTAAACTATCCTAGATTTGCGCTATGCAAAAAACCGCATGAAAAAAGACCTATTAGAAGAGAAATAACATTTTTCGCAAAAGTGTCGAAAATGGCCATTTTTCGCAAAGTAGCAAAGGGGGGACCAAAGGAAATTTTTCAAAAATGGCCGATTTTTTGATCGAACTTTGGAAGGCTAAAAAAATAGGAAATACAAGTCGCCTGATAGCCTAATTAGTATGGATTGAAAGCTAAACTATCCTAGATTTGCGCTATGCAAAAAACCGCATGAAAAAAGACCTATTAGAAGAGAAATAACATTTTTCGCAAAAGTGTCGAAAATGGCCATTTTTCGCAAAGTAGCAAAGGGGGGACCAAAGGAAATTTTTCAAAAATGGCCGATTTTTTGATCGAACTTTGGAAGGCTAAAAAAATAGGAAATACAAGTCGCCTGATAGCCTAATTAGTATGGATTGAAAGCTAAACTATCCTAGATTTGCGCTATGCAAAAAACCGCATGAAAAAAGACCTATTAGAAGAGAAATAACATTTTTCGCAAAAGTGTCGAAAATGGCCATTTTTCGCAAAGTAGCAAAGGGGGGACCAAAGGAAATTTTTCAAAAATGGCCGATTTTTTGATCGAACTTTGGAAGGCTAAAAAAATAGGAAATACAAGTCGCCTGATAGCCTAATTAGTATGGATTGAAAGCTAAACTATCCTAGATTTGCGCTATGCAAAAAACCGCATGAAAAAAGACCTATTAGAAGAGAAATAACATTTTTCGCAAAAGTGTCGAAAATGGCCATTTTTCGCAAAGTAGCAAAGGGGGGACCAAAGGAAATTTTTCAAAAATGGCCGATTTTTTGATCGAACTTTGGAAGGCTAAAAAAATAGGAAATACAAGTCGCCTGATAGCCTAATTAGTATGGATTGAAAGCTAAACTATCCTAGATTTGCGCTATGCAAAAAACCGCATGAAAAAAGACCTATTAGAAGAGAAATAACATTTTTCGCAAAAGTGTCGAAAATGGCCATTTTTCGCAAAGTAGCAAAGGGGGGACCAAAGGAAATTTTTCAAAAATGGCCGATTTTTGATCGAACTTTGGAAGGCTAAAAAAATAGGAAATACAAGTCGCCTGATAGCCTAATTAGTATGGATTGAAAGCTAAACTATCCTAGATTTGCGCTATGCAAAAAACCGCATGAAAAAAGACCTATTAGAAGAGAAATAACATTTTTCGCAAAAGTGTCGAAAATGGCCATTTTTCGCAAAGTAGCAAAGGGGGGACCAAAGGAAATTTTTCAAAAATGGCCGATTTTTTGATCGAACTTTGGAAGGCTAAAAAAATAGGAAATACAAGTCGCCTGATAGCCTAATTAGTATGGATTGAAAGCTAAACTATCCTAGATTTGCGCTATGCAAAAAACCGCATGAAAAAAGACCTATTAGAAGAGAAATAACATTTTTCGCAAAAGTGTCGAAAATGGCCATTTTTCGCAAAGTAGCAAAGGGGGGACCAAAGGAAATTTTTCAAAAATGGCCGATTTTTTGATCGAACTTTGGAAGGCTAAAAAAATAGGAAATACAAGTCGCCTGATAGCCTAATTAGTATGGATTGAAAGCTAAACTATCCTAGATTTGCGCTATGCAAAAAACCGCATGAAAAAAGACCTATTAGAAGAGAAATAACATTTTTCGCAAAAGTGTCGAAAATGGCCATTTTTCGCAAAGTAGCAAAGGGGGGACCAAAGGAAATTTTTCAAAAATGGCCGATTTTTTGATCGAACTTTGGAAGGCTAAAAAAATAGGAAATACAAGTCGCCTGATAGCCTAATTAGTATGGATTGAAAGCTAAACTATCCTAGATTTGCGCTATGCAAAAAACCGCATGAAAAAAGACCTATTAGAAGAGAAATAACATTTTTCGCAAAAGTGTCGAAAATGGCCATTTTTCGCAAAGTAGCAAAGGGGGGACCAAAGGAAATTTTTCAAAAATGGCCGATTTTTTGATCGAACTTTGGAAGGCTAAAAAAATAGGAAATACAAGTCGCCTGATAGCCTAATTAGTATGGATTGAAAGCTAAACTATCCTAGATTTGCGCTATGCAAAAAACCGCATGAAAAAAGACCTATTAGAAGAGAAATAACATTTTTCGCAAAAGTGTCGAAAATGGCCATTTTTCGCAAAGTAGCAAAGGGGGGACCAAAGGAAATTTTTCAAAAATGGCCGATTTTTTGATCGAACTTTGGAAGGCTAAAAAAATAGGAAATACAAGTCGCCTGATAGCCTAATTAGTATGGATTGAAAGCTAAACTATCCTAGATTTGCGCTATGCAAAAAACCGCATGAAAAAAGACCTATTAGAAGAGAAATAACATTTTTCGCAAAAGTGTCGAAAATGGCCATTTTTCGCAAAGTAGCAAAGGGGGGACCAAAGGAAATTTTTCAAAAATGGCCGATTTTTTGATCGAACTTTGGAAGGCTAAAAAAATAGGAAATACAAGTCGCCTGATAGCCTAATTAGTATGGATTGAAAGCTAAACTATCCTAGATTTGCGCTATGCAAAAAACCGCATGAAAAAAGACCTATTAGAAGAGAAATAACATTTTTCGCAAAAGTGTCGAAAATGGCCATTTTTCGCAAAGTAGCAAAGGGGGGACCAAAGGAAATTTTTCAAAAATGGCCGATTTTTTGATCGAACTTTGGAAGGCTAAAAAAATAGGAAATACAAGTCGCCTGATAGCCTAATTAGTATGGATTGAAAGCTAAACTATCCTAGATTTGCGCTATGCAAAAAACCGCATGAAAAAAGACCTATTAGAAGAGAAATAACATTTTTCGCAAAAGTGTCGAAAATGGCCATTTTTCGCAAAGTAGCAAAGGGGGGACCAAAGGAAATTTTTCAAAAATGGCCGATTTTTTGATCGAACTTTGGAAGGCTAAAAAAATAGGAAATACAAGTCGCCTGATAGCCTAATTAGTATGGATTGAAAGCTAAACTATCCTAGATTTGCGCTATGCAAAAAACCGCATGAAAAAAGACCTATTAGAAGAGAAATAACATTTTTCGCAAAAGTGTCGAAAATGGCCATTTTTCGCAAAGTAGCAAAGGGGGGACCAAAGGAAATTTTTCAAAAATGGCCGATTTTTTGATCGAACTTTGGAAGGCTAAAAAAATAGGAAATACAAGTCGCCTGATAGCCTAATTAGTATGGATTGAAAGCTAAACTATCCTAGATTTGCGCTATGCAAAAAACCGCATGAAAAAAGACCTATTAGAAGAGAAATAACATTTTTCGCAAAAGTGTCGAAAATGGCCATTTTTCGCAAAGTAGCAAAGGGGGGACCAAAGGAAATTTTTCAAAAATGGCCGATTTTTTGATCGAACTTTGGAAGGCTAAAAAAATAGGAAATACAAGTCGCCTGATAGCCTAATTAGTATGGATTGAAAGCTAAACTATCCTAGATTTGCGCTATGCAAAAAACCGCATGAAAAAAGACCTATTAGAAGAGAAATAACATTTTTCGCAAAAGTGTCGAAAATGGCCATTTTTCGCAAAGTAGCAAAGGGGGGACCAAAGGAAATTTTTCAAAAATGGCCGATTTTTTGATCGAACTTTGGAAGGCTAAAAAAATAGGAAATACAAGTCGCCTGATAGCCTAATTAGTATGGATTGAAAGCTAAACTATCCTAGATTTGCGCTATGCAAAAAACCGCATGAAAAAAGACCTATTAGAAGAGAAATAACATTTTTCGCAAAAGTGTCGAAAATGGCCATTTTTCGCAAAGTAGCAAAGGGGGGACCAAAGGAAATTTTTCAAAAATGGCCGATTTTTTGATCGAACTTTGGAAGGCTAAAAAAATAGGAAATACAAGTCGCCTGATAGCCTAATTAGTATGGATTGAAAGCTAAACTATCCTAGATTTGCGCTATGCAAAAAACCGCATGAAAAAAGACCTATTAGAAGAGAAATAACATTTTTCGCAAAAGTGTCGAAAATGGCCATTTTTCGCAAAGTAGCAAAGGGGGGACCAAAGGAAATTTTTCAAAAATGGCCGATTTTTTGATCGAACTTTGGAAGGCTAAAAAAATAGGAAATACAAGTCGCCTGATAGCCTAATTAGTATGGATTGAAAGCTAAACTATCCTAGATTTGCGCTATGCAAAAAACCGCATGAAAAAAGACCTATTAGAAGAGAAATAACATTTTTCGCAAAAGTGTCGAAAATGGCCATTTTTCGCAAAGTAGCAAAGGGGGGACCAAAGGAAATTTTTCAAAAATGGCCGATTTTTTGATCGAACTTTGGAAGGCTAAAAAAATAGGAAATACAAGTCGCCTGATAGCCTAATTAGTATGGATTGAAAGCTAAACTATCCTAGATTTGCGCTATGCAAAAAACCGCATGAAAAAAGACCTATTAGAAGAGAAATAACATTTTTCGCAAAAGTGTCGAAAATGGCCATTTTTCGCAAAGTAGCAAAGGGGGGACCAAAGGAAATTTTTCAAAAATGGCCGATTTTTTGATCGAACTTTGGAAGGCTAAAAAAATAGGAAATACAAGTCGCCTGATAGCCTAATTAGTATGGATTGAAAGCTAAACTATCCTAGATTTGCGCTATGCAAAAAACCGCATGAAAAAAGACCTATTAGAAGAGAAATAACATTTTTCGCAAAAGTGTCGAAAATGGCCATTTTTCGCAAAGTAGCAAAGGGGGGACCAAAGGAAATTTTTCAAAAATGGCCGATTTTTTGATCGAACTTTGGAAGGCTAAAAAAATAGGAAATACAAGTCGCCTGATAGCCTAATTAGTATGGATTGAAAGCTAAACTATCCTAGATTTGCGCTATGCAAAAAACCGCATGAAAAAAGACCTATTAGAAGAGAAATAACATTTTTCGCAAAAGTGTCGAAAATGGCCATTTTTCGCAAAGTAGCAAAGGGGGGACCAAAGGAAATTTTTCAAAAATGGCCGATTTTTTGATCGAACTTTGGAAGGCTAAAAAAATAGGAAATACAAGTCGCCTGATAGCCTAATTAGTATGGATTGAAAGCTAAACTATCCTAGATTTGCGCTATGCAAAAAACCGCATGAAAAAAGACCTATTAGAAGAGAAATAACATTTTTCGCAAAAGTGTCGAAAATGGCCATTTTTCGCAAAGTAGCAAAGGGGGGACCAAAGGAAATTTTTCAAAAATGGCCGATTTTTTGATCGAACTTTGGAAGGCTAAAAAAATAGGAAATACAAGTCGCCTGATAGCCTAATTAGTATGGATTGAAAGCTAAACTATCCTAGATTTGCGCTATGCAAAAAACCGCATGAAAAAAGACCTATTAGAAGAGAAATAACATTTTTCGCAAAAGTGTCGAAAATGGCCATTTTTCGCAAAGTAGCAAAGGGGGGACCAAAGGAAATTTTTCAAAAATGGCCGATTTTTTGATCGAACTTTGGAAGGCTAAAAAAATAGGAAATACAAGTCGCCTGATAGCCTAATTAGTATGGATTGAAAGCTAAACTATCCTAGATTTGCGCTATGCAAAAAACCGCATGAAAAAAGACCTATTAGAAGAGAAATAACATTTTTCGCAAAAGTGTCGAAAATGGCCATTTTTCGCAAAGTAGCAAAGGGGGGACCAAAGGAAATTTTTCAAAAATGGCCGATTTTTTGATCGAACTTTGGAAGGCTAAAAAAATAGGAAATACAAGTCGCCTGATAGCCTAATTAGTATGGATTGAAAGCTAAACTATCCTAGATTTGCGCTATGCAAAAAACCGCATGAAAAAAGACCTATTAGAAGAGAAATAACATTTTTCGCAAAAGTGTCGAAAATGGCCATTTTTCGCAAAGTAGCAAAGGGGGGACCAAAGGAAATTTTTCAAAAATGGCCGATTTTTTGATCGAACTTTGGAAGGCTAAAAAAATAGGAAATACAAGTCGCCTGATAGCCTAATTAGTATGGATTGAAAGCTAAACTATCCTAGATTTGCGCTATGCAAAAAACCGCATGAAAAAAGACCTATTAGAAGAGAAATAACATTTTTCGCAAAAGTGTCGAAAATGGCCATTTTTCGCAAAGTAGCAAAGGGGGGACCAAAGGAAATTTTTCAAAAATGGCCGATTTTTTGATCGAACTTTGGAAGGCTAAAAAAATAGGAAATACAAGTCGCCTGATAGCCTAATTAGTATGGATTGAAAGCTAAACTATCCTAGATTTGCGCTATGCAAAAAACCGCATGAAAAAAGACCTATTAGAAGAGAAATAACATTTTTCGCAAAAGTGTCGAAAATGGCCATTTTTCGCAAAGTAGCAAAGGGGGGACCAAAGGAAATTTTTCAAAAATGGCCGATTTTTTGATCGAACTTTGGAAGGCTAAAAAAATAGGAAATACAAGTCGCCTGATAGCCTAATTAGTATGGATTGAAAGCTAAACTATCCTAGATTTGCGCTATGCAAAAAACCGCATGAAAAAAGACCTATTAGAAGAGAAATAACATTTTTCGCAAAAGTGTCGAAAATGGCCATTTTTCGCAAAGTAGCAAAGGGGGGACCAAAGGAAATTTTTCAAAAATGGCCGATTTTTTGATCGAACTTTGGAAGGCTAAAAAAATAGGAAATACAAGTCGCCTGATAGCCTAATTAGTATGGATTGAAAGCTAAACTATCCTAGATTTGCGCTATGCAAAAAACCGCATGAAAAAAGACCTATTAGAAGAGAAATAACATTTTTCGCAAAAGTGTCGAAAATGGCCATTTTTCGCAAAGTAGCAAAGGGGGGACCAAAGGAAATTTTTCAAAAATGGCCGATTTTTTGATCGAACTTTGGAAGGCTAAAAAAATAGGAAATACAAGTCGCCTGATAGCCTAATTAGTATGGATTGAAAGCTAAACTATCCTAGATTTGCGCTATGCAAAAAACCGCATGAAAAAAGACCTATTAGAAGAGAAATAACATTTTTCGCAAAAGTGTCGAAAATGGCCATTTTTCGCAAAGTAGCAAAGGGGGGACCAAAGGAAATTTTTCAAAAATGGCCGATTTTTTGATCGAACTTTGGAAGGCTAAAAAAATAGGAAATACAAGTCGCCTGATAGCCTAATTAGTATGGATTGAAAGCTAAACTATCCTAGATTTGCGCTATGCAAAAAACCGCATGAAAAAAGACCTATTAGAAGAGAAATAACATTTTTCGCAAAAGTGTCGAAAATGGCCATTTTTCGCAAAGTAGCAAAGGGGGGACCAAAGGAAATTTTTCAAAAATGGCCGATTTTTTGATCGAACTTTGGAAGGCTAAAAAAATAGGAAATACAAGTCGCCTGATAGCCTAATTAGTATGGATTGAAAGCTAAACTATCCTAGATTTGCGCTATGCAAAAAACCGCATGAAAAAAGACCTATTAGAAGAGAAATAACATTTTTCGCAAAAGTGTCGAAAATGGCCATTTTTCGCAAAGTAGCAAAGGGGGGACCAAAGGAAATTTTTCAAAAATGGCCGATTTTTTGATCGAACTTTGGAAGGCTAAAAAAATAGGAAATACAAGTCGCCTGATAGCCTAATTAGTATGGATTGAAAGCTAAACTATCCTAGATTTGCGCTATGCAAAAAACCGCATGAAAAAAGACCTATTAGAAGAGAAATAACATTTTTCGCAAAAGTGTCGAAAATGGCCATTTTTCGCAAAGTAGCAAAGGGGGGACCAAAGGAAATTTTTCAAAAATGGCCGATTTTTTGATCGAACTTTGGAAGGCTAAAAAAATAGGAAATACAAGTCGCCTGATAGCCTAATTAGTATGGATTGAAAGCTAAACTATCCTAGATTTGCGCTATGCAAAAAACCGCATGAAAAAAGACCTATTAGAAGAGAAATAACATTTTTCGCAAAAGTGTCGAAAATGGCCATTTTTCGCAAAGTAGCAAAGGGGGGACCAAAGGAAATTTTTCAAAAATGGCCGATTTTTTGATCGAACTTTGGAAGGCTAAAAAAATAGGAAATACAAGTCGCCTGATAGCCTAATTAGTATGGATTGAAAGCTAAACTATCCTAGATTTGCGCTATGCAAAAAACCGCATGAAAAAAGACCTATTAGAAGAGAAATAACATTTTTCGCAAAAGTGTCGAAAATGGCCATTTTTCGCAAAGTAGCAAAGGGGGGACCAAAGGAAATTTTTCAAAAATGGCCGATTTTTTGATCGAACTTTGGAAGGCTAAAAAAATAGGAAATACAAGTCGCCTGATAGCCTAATTAGTATGGATTGAAAGCTAAACTATCCTAGATTTGCGCTATGCAAAAAACCGCATGAAAAAAGACCTATTAGAAGAGAAATAACATTTTTCGCAAAAGTGTCGAAAATGGCCATTTTTCGCAAAGTAGCAAAGGGGGGACCAAAGGAAATTTTTCAAAAATGGCCGATTTTTTGATCGAACTTTGGAAGGCTAAAAAAATAGGAAATACAAGTCGCCTGATAGCCTAATTAGTATGGATTGAAAGCTAAACTATCCTAGATTTGCGCTATGCAAAAAACCGCATGAAAAAAGACCTATTAGAAGAGAAATAACATTTTTCGCAAAAGTGTCGAAAATGGCCATTTTTCGCAAAGTAGCAAAGGGGGGACCAAAGGAAATTTTTCAAAAATGGCCGATTTTTTGATCGAACTTTGGAAGGCTAAAAAAATAGGAAATACAAGTCGCCTGATAGCCTAATTAGTATGGATTGAAAGCTAAACTATCCTAGATTTGCGCTATGCAAAAAACCGCATGAAAAAAGACCTATTAGAAGAGAAATAACATTTTTCGCAAAAGTGTCGAAAATGGCCATTTTTCGCAAAGTAGCAAAGGGGGGACCAAAGGAAATTTTTCAAAAATGGCCGATTTTTTGATCGAACTTTGGAAGGCTAAAAAAATAGGAAATACAAGTCGCCTGATAGCCTAATTAGTATGGATTGAAAGCTAAACTATCCTAGATTTGCGCTATGCAAAAAACCGCATGAAAAAAGACCTATTAGAAGAGAAATAACATTTTTCGCAAAAGTGTCGAAAATGGCCATTTTTCGCAAAGTAGCAAAGGGGGGACCAAAGGAAATTTTTCAAAAATGGCCGATTTTTTGATCGAACTTTGGAAGGCTAAAAAAATAGGAAATACAAGTCGCCTGATAGCCTAATTAGTATGGATTGAAAGCTAAACTATCCTAGATTTGCGCTATGCAAAAAACCGCATGAAAAAAGACCTATTAGAAGAGAAATAACATTTTTCGCAAAAGTGTCGAAAATGGCCATTTTTCGCAAAGTAGCAAAGGGGGGACCAAAGGAAATTTTTCAAAAATGGCCGATTTTTTGATCGAACTTTGGAAGGCTAAAAAAATAGGAAATACAAGTCGCCTGATAGCCTAATTAGTATGGATTGAAAGCTAAACTATCCTAGATTTGCGCTATGCAAAAAACCGCATGAAAAAAGACCTATTAGAAGAGAAATAACATTTTTCGCAAAAGTGTCGAAAATGGCCATTTTTCGCAAAGTAGCAAAGGGGGGACCAAAGGAAATTTTTCAAAAATGGCCGATTTTTTGATCGAACTTTGGAAGGCTAAAAAAATAGGAAATACAAGTCGCCTGATAGCCTAATTAGTATGGATTGAAAGCTAAACTATCCTAGATTTGCGCTATGCAAAAAACCGCATGAAAAAAGACCTATTAGAAGAGAAATAACATTTTTCGCAAAAGTGTCGAAAATGGCCATTTTTCGCAAAGTAGCAAAGGGGGGACCAAAGGAAATTTTTCAAAAATGGCCGATTTTTTGATCGAACTTTGGAAGGCTAAAAAAATAGGAAATACAAGTCGCCTGATAGCCTAATTAGTATGGATTGAAAGCTAAACTATCCTAGATTTGCGCTATGCAAAAAACCGCATGAAAAAAGACCTATTAGAAGAGAAATAACATTTTTCGCAAAAGTGTCGAAAATGGCCATTTTTCGCAAAGTAGCAAAGGGGGGACCAAAGGAAATTTTTCAAAAATGGCCGATTTTTTGATCGAACTTTGGAAGGCTAAAAAAATAGGAAATACAAGTCGCCTGATAGCCTAATTAGTATGGATTGAAAGCTAAACTATCCTAGATTTGCGCTATGCAAAAAACCGCATGAAAAAAGACCTATTAGAAGAGAAATAACATTTTTCGCAAAAGTGTCGAAAATGGCCATTTTTCGCAAAGTAGCAAAGGGGGGACCAAAGGAAATTTTTCAAAAATGGCCGATTTTTTGATCGAACTTTGGAAGGCTAAAAAAATAGGAAATACAAGTCGCCTGATAGCCTAATTAGTATGGATTGAAAGCTAAACTATCCTAGATTTGCGCTATGCAAAAAACCGCATGAAAAAAGACCTATTAGAAGAGAAATAACATTTTTCGCAAAAGTGTCGAAAATGGCCATTTTTCGCAAAGTAGCAAAGGGGGGACCAAAGGAAATTTTTCAAAAATGGCCGATTTTTTGATCGAACTTTGGAAGGCTAAAAAAATAGGAAATACAAGTCGCCTGATAGCCTAATTAGTATGGATTGAAAGCTAAACTATCCTAGATTTGCGCTATGCAAAAAACCGCATGAAAAAAGACCTATTAGAAGAGAAATAACATTTTTCGCAAAAGTGTCGAAAATGGCCATTTTTCGCAAAGTAGCAAAGGGGGGACCAAAGGAAATTTTTCAAAAATGGCCGATTTTTTGATCGAACTTTGGAAGGCTAAAAAAATAGGAAATACAAGTCGCCTGATAGCCTAATTAGTATGGATTGAAAGCTAAACTATCCTAGATTTGCGCTATGCAAAAAACCGCATGAAAAAAGACCTATTAGAAGAGAAATAACATTTTTCGCAAAAGTGTCGAAAATGGCCATTTTTCGCAAAGTAGCAAAGGGGGGACCAAAGGAAATTTTTCAAAAATGGCCGATTTTTGATCGAACTTTGGAAGGCTAAAAAAATAGGAAATACAAGTCGCCTGATAGCCTAATTAGTATGGATTGAAAGCTAAACTATCCTAGATTTGCGCTATGCAAAAAACCGCATGAAAAAAGACCTATTAGAAGAGAAATAACATTTTTCGCAAAAGTGTCGAAAATGGCCATTTTTCGCAAAGTAGCAAAGGGGGGACCAAAGGAAATTTTTCAAAAATGGCCGATTTTTTGATCGAACTTTGGAAGGCTAAAAAAATAGGAAATACAAGTCGCCTGATAGCCTAATTAGTATGGATTGAAAGCTAAACTATCCTAGATTTGCGCTATGCAAAAAACCGCATGAAAAAAGACCTATTAGAAGAGAAATAACATTTTTCGCAAAAGTGTCGAAAATGGCCATTTTTCGCAAAGTAGCAAAGGGGGGACCAAAGGAAATTTTTCAAAAATGGCCGATTTTTTGATCGAACTTTGGAAGGCTAAAAAAATAGGAAATACAAGTCGCCTGATAGCCTAATTAGTATGGATTGAAAGCTAAACTATCCTAGATTTGCGCTATGCAAAAAACCGCATGAAAAAAGACCTATTAGAAGAGAAATAACATTTTTCGCAAAAGTGTCGAAAATGGCCATTTTTCGCAAAGTAGCAAAGGGGGGACCAAAGGAAATTTTTCAAAAATGGCCGATTTTTTGATCGAACTTTGGAAGGCTAAAAAAATAGGAAATACAAGTCGCCTGATAGCCTAATTAGTATGGATTGAAAGCTAAACTATCCTAGATTTGCGCTATGCAAAAAACCGCATGAAAAAAGACCTATTAGAAGAGAAATAACATTTTTCGCAAAAGTGTCGAAAATGGCCATTTTTCGCAAAGTAGCAAAGGGGGGACCAAAGGAAATTTTTCAAAAATGGCCGATTTTTTGATCGAACTTTGGAAGGCTAAAAAAATAGGAAATACAAGTCGCCTGATAGCCTAATTAGTATGGATTGAAAGCTAAACTATCCTAGATTTGCGCTATGCAAAAAACCGCATGAAAAAAGACCTATTAGAAGAGAAATAACATTTTTCGCAAAAGTGTCGAAAATGGCCATTTTTCGCAAAGTAGCAAAGGGGGGACCAAAGGAAATTTTTCAAAAATGGCCGATTTTTTGATCGAACTTTGGAAGGCTAAAAAAATAGGAAATACAAGTCGCCTGATAGCCTAATTAGTATGGATTGAAAGCTAAACTATCCTAGATTTGCGCTATGCAAAAAACCGCATGAAAAAAGACCTATTAGAAGAGAAATAACATTTTTCGCAAAAGTGTCGAAAATGGCCATTTTTCGCAAAGTAGCAAAGGGGGGACCAAAGGAAATTTTTCAAAAATGGCCGATTTTTTGATCGAACTTTGGAAGGCTAAAAAAATAGGAAATACAAGTCGCCTGATAGCCTAATTAGTATGGATTGAAAGCTAAACTATCCTAGATTTGCGCTATGCAAAAAACCGCATGAAAAAAGACCTATTAGAAGAGAAATAACATTTTTCGCAAAAGTGTCGAAAATGGCCATTTTTCGCAAAGTAGCAAAGGGGGGACCAAAGGAAATTTTTCAAAAATGGCCGATTTTTTGATCGAACTTTGGAAGGCTAAAAAAATAGGAAATACAAGTCGCCTGATAGCCTAATTAGTATGGATTGAAAGCTAAACTATCCTAGATTTGCGCTATGCAAAAAACCGCATGAAAAAAGACCTATTAGAAGAGAAATAACATTTTTCGCAAAAGTGTCGAAAATGGCCATTTTTCGCAAAGTAGCAAAGGGGGGACCAAAGGAAATTTTTCAAAAATGGCCGATTTTTTGATCGAACTTTGGAAGGCTAAAAAAATAGGAAATACAAGTCGCCTGATAGCCTAATTAGTATGGATTGAAAGCTAAACTATCCTAGATTTGCGCTATGCAAAAAACCGCATGAAAAAAGACCTATTAGAAGAGAAATAACATTTTTCGCAAAAGTGTCGAAAATGGCCATTTTTCGCAAAGTAGCAAAGGGGGGACCAAAGGAAATTTTTCAAAAATGGCCGATTTTTTGATCGAACTTTGGAAGGCTAAAAAAATAGGAAATACAAGTCGCCTGATAGCCTAATTAGTATGGATTGAAAGCTAAACTATCCTAGATTTGCGCTATGCAAAAAACCGCATGAAAAAAGACCTATTAGAAGAGAAATAACATTTTTCGCAAAAGTGTCGAAAATGGCCATTTTTCGCAAAGTAGCAAAGGGGGGACCAAAGGAAATTTTTCAAAAATGGCCGATTTTTTGATCGAACTTTGGAAGGCTAAAAAAATAGGAAATACAAGTCGCCTGATAGCCTAATTAGTATGGATTGAAAGCTAAACTATCCTAGATTTGCGCTATGCAAAAAACCGCATGAAAAAAGACCTATTAGAAGAGAAATAACATTTTTCGCAAAAGTGTCGAAAATGGCCATTTTTCGCAAAGTAGCAAAGGGGGGACCAAAGGAAATTTTTCAAAAATGGCCGATTTTTTGATCGAACTTTGGAAGGCTAAAAAAATAGGAAATACAAGTCGCCTGATAGCCTAATTAGTATGGATTGAAAGCTAAACTATCCTAGATTTGCGCTATGCAAAAAACCGCATGAAAAAAGACCTATTAGAAGAGAAATAACATTTTTCGCAAAAGTGTCGAAAATGGCCATTTTTCGCAAAGTAGCAAAGGGGGGACCAAAGGAAATTTTTCAAAAATGGCCGATTTTTTGATCGAACTTTGGAAGGCTAAAAAAATAGGAAATACAAGTCGCCTGATAGCCTAATTAGTATGGATTGAAAGCTAAACTATCCTAGATTTGCGCTATGCAAAAAACCGCATGAAAAAAGACCTATTAGAAGAGAAATAACATTTTTCGCAAAAGTGTCGAAAATGGCCATTTTTCGCAAAGTAGCAAAGGGGGGACCAAAGGAAATTTTTCAAAAATGGCCGATTTTTTGATCGAACTTTGGAAGGCTAAAAAAATAGGAAATACAAGTCGCCTGATAGCCTAATTAGTATGGATTGAAAGCTAAACTATCCTAGATTTGCGCTATGCAAAAAACCGCATGAAAAAAGACCTATTAGAAGAGAAATAACATTTTTCGCAAAAGTGTCGAAAATGGCCATTTTTCGCAAAGTAGCAAAGGGGGGACCAAAGGAAATTTTTCAAAAATGGCCGATTTTTTGATCGAACTTTGGAAGGCTAAAAAAATAGGAAATACAAGTCGCCTGATAGCCTAATTAGTATGGATTGAAAGCTAAACTATCCTAGATTTGCGCTATGCAAAAAACCGCATGAAAAAAGACCTATTAGAAGAGAAATAACATTTTTCGCAAAAGTGTCGAAAATGGCCATTTTTCGCAAAGTAGCAAAGGGGGGACCAAAGGAAATTTTTCAAAAATGGCCGATTTTTTGATCGAACTTTGGAAGGCTAAAAAAATAGGAAATACAAGTCGCCTGATAGCCTAATTAGTATGGATTGAAAGCTAAACTATCCTAGATTTGCGCTATGCAAAAAACCGCATGAAAAAAGACCTATTAGAAGAGAAATAACATTTTTCGCAAAAGTGTCGAAAATGGCCATTTTTCGCAAAGTAGCAAAGGGGGGACCAAAGGAAATTTTTCAAAAATGGCCGATTTTTTGATCGAACTTTGGAAGGCTAAAAAAATAGGAAATACAAGTCGCCTGATAGCCTAATTAGTATGGATTGAAAGCTAAACTATCCTAGATTTGCGCTATGCAAAAAACCGCATGAAAAAAGACCTATTAGAAGAGAAATAACATTTTTCGCAAAAGTGTCGAAAATGGCCATTTTTCGCAAAGTAGCAAAGGGGGGACCAAGGGAAAATGTTCCAAAAATGGCCGATTTTTTTGGTTCGAACTTCGGAAGTCTAAAAACTAGCACCATACAAAGTCGCCTGCTTGACTAAGTAGTATGGAATTGAAAGCTAAACTATCCTAGAATGTGCGCTATGCAAAAAACCGCAATGAAACCACGACCTATTAGCGTAGAATTAACAATTTGCGCAAAAGTGTCGAAAATGGCCATTTTTGCCAAAACAGCAAAGGGGGGACCAATGGAAATTTTTCAAAAATGGCCGATTTTTTGGTTCCAACTTCAGAAGAGGGGCTAAAAAACTAGCAAATACAAGTCGCCTGAGGCCTAATTAGTATGGATTGAAAAGCTAAACTATCCTAGATTCTTGCGCTATGCTCAAAACCGCATGAAAAAGGCACCTATTAGCGTAGAAATAACAAGTTATTTCGCAAAAGTGTCGAAAATGGCCATTTTTGGCAAAACAGCAAGGGGGGGACCAAAGGAACTTTTTCAAAAATGGCCGATTTTTGGTTCGAACTTCGGAAGGCTCAACAACTAGCAAATACCAAGTCGCCTGAAGGCCTAATTAGTATGGATTGAAAAGCTAAACTATCCTAGATTTGCGCTATGCACAAAACCGCATGAAAAAATGACCTATTATCTGAGTACATACCAATTTTCGCAAGAAGTGTCGGAAAATGGCCATTTTTCGCAAAAACGCAAAGGGGGGACCAAGGAAAATTTTTAAAAAATTGCCGATTTCTTGGGTTCGAACTTCGGAAGGCTCAAAACTAGGCAACTCAAGTCGCCTGATGGCCTAATTAGTATGGATTGAAAGCTAAAGCTATCCTAGATTTTGCGCTATGCAAAACACACCGCATGAAAAAAGACCTATTAGCGGCGACTTAAACAATTTTCGCAAAAGTTTCGAAAATGGCCATTTTTGTGCAAAACACAAAAGGGGGGCCCAAAGGAAATTTTTTCAAAATGGCCGATTTTTTTGGTTCGAACTTCGAAAGGCTAAAAAACTAGCAAATACAAGTCGCCTGATGGGCCTAATTAGTATGGATTGAAAGCTAAACTATCCATAGACTTTGCGCTATGCAAAAAACCGCATGAAAAACTACCTATTTAGCGGAGAAATAACAATTTTTCGCAAAAGTGTCGAAAATGGCCATATTTTTGCCAAGTAACACAATGGGGACCTAGGTAAATTTTCTTCAAAAATGGCCCGATTTTTTTGTGTTCGAACTTCGGAAGGCTAAAAAAACTACAATCCAGGTCCTCCTTGATGGCCCAATATAATTATGGATTGTAAAATCTGAAAACTATCCTAGATTTGCGCTATGCAACAAAAACCGCATGAAAAAAGACCTATTAGCGGAGAAATAACATTTTCCGGCAAAAGTGTCGAAAATGGCCATTATTTGCCAAAACAGCAAAAGGGGGGACCATGGAAAATTTTATCACAAAATGGCCGATTTTTTTGTTCGAACTTTGGAAGGCTAAAACTAGCAAATACAAGTTGCCTGATGGCCTAATTAGTATGGATTGAAATCTAAACTATCCCCTAGATTTGCGCTATGCACAAAACCGCATGAAAAAAGACCTATTATCGAGAAATAACAATTTTCGCAAAAGTGTCGAAAATGGCCATTTTTTGCCAAAACAACAAAGGGGGGACCAAGGGAAGTTTTTCAAAAATGGCCGATTTTTTGGTTCAACTTCGGAAGGCTAAAAAACTAGGCAAATACAAGGTCGCCTGATGGACTAATTAGTATGGATTGAAAGCTAAACTATCCTAGAATTTGCGCTATGCAAAAAACCGCATGAAAAAAGACCTATTGCGTTATGAATAACACTTTTCGCAAAAGTTTCCGAAAATGGCCATTATTTGGCAAAACAGCAAAGGGGGGACCAAAGGAAATGTTTTCAAAAATTGGCCGCTTTTTTGGTTCAACTTCGGAAGGCTCAAAAACTAGCAAATACAAGTCGCCTGATGGCCTAATTAGTATGGATTGAAAGCTAAACTATCCTAGATTTGCGCTATGCAAAAAACCGCATGAAAAAAGACCTATTAGAAGAGAAATAACATTTTTCGCAAAAGTGTCGAAAATAGGTCCAATTTTTCGCAAAACAGCAAAGGGGGGACCAAAGGAAATTTTTCAAAAATGGGCGATTTTTTGATCGAACTTCGGAAGGCTAAAACAAAAGGAAATACAAGTCGCCTGATAGCCTAATTAGTATGGATTGAAAGCTAAACTATCCTAGATTTGCGCTATGCAAAAAACCGCATGAAAAAAGACCTATTAGAAGAGAAATAACATTTTTCGCAAAAGTGTCGAAAATGGCCATTTTTGGCAAAGTAGCAAAGGGGGGACCAAAGGAAATTTTTCAAAAATGGCCGATTTTTTGATCGAACTTTGGAAGGCTAAAAAAATAGGAAATACAAGTCGCCTGCAGCCTAATTAGTAAAGATTGAAAGCTAAACTATCCTAGATTTGCGCTATGCAAAAAACCGCATGAAAAAGACCTATTAGAAGAGAAATAACATTTTTCGCAAAAGTGTCGAAAATGGCCATTTTTCGCAAAGTAGCAAAGGGGGACCTAGGAAATTTTTCAAAAATGGCCGATTTTTTGATCGAACTTCGGAAGGCTAAAAACTAGGAAATACAAGTCGCCTGATAGCCTAATTTGTATGGATTGAAAGCTAAACTATCCTAGATTTGCTCCTATGCAAAAAACCGCATGAAAAAAAGACCTATTAGCGGAGAAATAAAATTTTTCGCAAAAGTGTCGAAAATGGCCATTTTTCGCAAAGTAGCAAAGGGGGGACCAAAGGAAAGTGTTCAAAAATGGCCGATTTTTTGATCGAACTTTGGAAGGCTAAAAAAATAGGAATACAAGTCGCCGGATAGCCTAATTAGTATGGATTGAAAGCTAAACTATCCTATATTTGCGCTATGCAAAAAACCGCATGAAAAAAGACCTATTAGAAGAGAAATAACATTTTTCGCAAAAGTGTCGAAAATGGCCATTTTTCGCAAAGTAGCAATGGGGGGACCAAAGGAAATTTTTCAAAAATGGCCGATTTGTGGGTCGAACTGCGGAAGGCTAAAAAAATAGGAAATACAAGTCGCCTGATAGCCTAATAGTATGGATTGAAAGCTAAACTATCCTAGATTTGCGCTATGCAAAAAACCGCATAAAAAGACCTATTAGAAGAGAAATAACATTTTTCGCAAAAGTGTCGAAAATGGCCATTTTTCACATAGGCAAAGTAGCAAAGGGGGGACCAAAGAGCCAGTTTTTCACAAACAAATGGCCGATTGTGGTTTGCATCGCAACTTTCGGAAGGCCTAAAAAAGAGGAAATACAAGTCGCCTGATAGCCTAATTATGTATGGATTGAAAGCTAAACTATCCTAGATTTGCGCTATGCACCAAACCGCATGGAAAAAGACATTAGAAGAGACATAACATTTTCGCAAATTGTCGAAAATGGCCATTTTTCGCAAAGTAGCAAGGGGGGACCAAAGGAAATTTTTCAAAATGGCCGATTTTTGATCGAACTTTGGAAGGCTAAAAAAATAGGAAATACAA
>NW_027179600.1:0-35380 GCF_036669935.1 Montipora foliosa | reverse complement strand
CAAAGGGGGGACCAAAGGAAATTTTCAAAAATGGCCGATTTTTTTGGTCGAACTTCGGAAGGCTAAAAAACTAAATACAAGTCGCCTGATAGCCTAATTAGTATGGATTGAAAGCTAAACTATCCTAGATTTGCGCTATGCAAAAAACCGCAGGAAAAAAGACATATTAGAGAAATAACATTTTTCGCAAAAGTGTCGAAAATGGCCATTTTTCGCAAAGTAGCAAAGGGGGAACCAAAGGCAATATTTCAAAAATGGCCGATTTTTTGGTCGAACTTCGGAAGGCTAAAAAAATAGGAAATACAAGTCGCCTGATAGCCTAATTAGTATGGATTGAAAGCTAAACTATCCTAGATTTGCGCTATGCAAAAAACCGCATGGAAAAAGACCTATTAGAAGAGAAATAACATTTTTCGCAAAAGTGTCGAAAATGGCCATTTTTCGCAAAGTAGCAAAGGGGGGACCAAAGGAAAATTTTCAAAAATGGCCGATTTTTTGGTCGAACTTCGGAAGGCTAAAAAAATAGGAAATACAAGTCGCCTGATAGCCTAATTAGTATGGATTGAAAGCTAAACTATCCTAGATTTGCGCTATGCAAAAAACCGCATGAAAAAAGACCTATTAGAAGAGAAATAACATTTTTCGCAAAAGTGTCGAAAATGGCCATTTTTCGCAAAGTAGCAAAGGGGGGACCAAAGGAAATTTTAAAAAATGGCCGATTTTTTGTCGGAAATTCGGAAGGCTAAAAAAATAGGAAATACAAGTCGCCTGATAGCCTAATTAGTATGGATTGAAAGCTAAACTATCCTAGATTTGCGCTATGCAAAAAACCGCATGATAAAGACCTATTAGAGAAATAACATTTTTCGCAAAAGTGTGAAAATGGCCATTTTCGCAAAGTAGCTAAGTGGGGACCAAAGGTAATAGTTGTTTAATGGAGGATTTTTTGGTCGAACTTCGGAAGGCTAAAAAAATAGGAAATACAAGTCGCCTGATAGCCTAATTAGTATGGATTGAAAGCTAAACTATCCTAGATTTGCGCTATGCAAAAAACCGCATGGAAAAAGACCTATTAGAAGAGAAATAACATTTTTCGCAAAAGTGTCGAAAATGGCCATTTTTCGCAAAGTAGCAAAGGGGGGACCAAAGGAAATTTTTCAAAAATGGCCGATTTTTTGGTCGAACTTCGGAAGGCTAAAAAATAGGAAATACAAGTCGCCTGATAGCCTAATTAGTATGGATTGAAAGCTAAACTATCCTAGATTTGCGCTATGCAAAAAACCGCATGGAAAAAGACCTATTAGAAGAGAAATAACATTTTTCGCAAAAGTGTCGAAAATGGCCATTTTTCGCAAAGTAGCAAAGGGGGACCAAAGGAAAATTTTCAAAATGGCCGATTTTTGCTCGAGCTTCGGAAGGCTAAAAAAATAGGAAATACAAGTCGCCTGATAGCCTAATTAGTATGGATTGAAAGCTAAACTATCCTAGATTTGCGCTATGCAAAAAACCGCATGGAAAAAGACCTATTAGAAGAGAAATAACATTTTTCGAGACAGTGTGGAAAATGGCCATTTTTCGCAAAGTAGCAAAGGGGGGACCAAAGGAAAATTTTCAAAAATGGCCGATTTGTTTGCCGAACTTCGGAAGGCTGATAAAATGGGAAATACAAGTCGCCTGATAGCCTATGTAGTATGGATTGAAAGCTAAACTATCCTAGATTTGCGCTATGCAAAAAACCGCATGGAAAAAGACCTATTAGAAGAGAAATAACATTTTTCGCAAAAGTGATGAAAATGGCCATTTTTCGAAAAGTAGCAAAGGGGGGACCAAAGGAAAATTTTCAAAAATGGCCGATTCTTTTGTCGAACTTCGGAAGGCTAAAAAAATAGGAAATACAAGTCGCCTGATAGCCTAATTAGTATGGATTGAAAGCTAAACTATCCTAGATTTGCGCTATGCAAAAAACCGCATGGAAAAAGACCTATTAGAAGAGAAATAACATTTTTCGCAAAAGTGTCGAAAATGGCCATTTTTCGCAAAGTAGCAAAGGGGGGACCAAAGGAAAATTTTCAAAAATGGCCGATTTTTTGGTCGAACTTCGGAAGGCTAAAAAAATAGGAAATACAAGTCGCCTGATAGCCTAATTAGTATGGATTGAAAGCTAAACTATCCTAGATTTGCGCTATGCAAAAAACCGCATGGAAAAAGACCTATTAGAAGAGAAATAACATTTTTCGCAAAAGTGTGGAAAATGGCCATTTTTCGCAAAGTAGCAAAGGGGGGAGAAATGTTTAATTTTCTCATATGGCCGATTTTTTGGTCGAACTTCGGAAGGCTAAAAAAATAGGAAATACAAGTCGCCTGATAGCCTAATTAGTATGGATTGAAAGCTAAACTATCCTAGATTTGCGCTATGCAAAAAAACCGCATGGAAAAAGACCTATTAGAAGAGAAATAACATTTTTCGCAAAAGTATCGAAAATGGCCATTTTCGCAAAGTAGCAAAGGGGGGACCAAAGGAAATTTTCAAAAATGGCCGATTTTTTGGTCTAACTTCGGAAGGCTAAAAAAATAGGAAATACAAGTCGCCTGATAGCCTAATTAGTATGGATTGAAAGCTAAACTATCCTAGATTTGCGCTATGCAAAAAACCGCATGGAAAAAGACCTATTAGAAGAGAAATAACATTTTTCGCAAAAGTGTCGAAAATGGCCATTTTTCGCAAAGTAGCAAAGGGAGGACCAAAGGAAATTTTTCAAAAATGGCCGATTTTTTGGTCGAACTTCGGAAGGCTAAAAAATAGGAAATACAAGTCGCCTGATAGCCTAATTAGTATGGATTGAAAGCTAAACTATCCTAGATTTGCGCTATGCAAAAAACCGCATGGAAAAAGACCTATTAGAAGAGAAATAACATTTTTCGCAAAAGTGTCGAAAATGGCCATTTTTCGCAAAGTAGCAAAGGGGGGACCAAAGGAATTTTTCAAAAATGGCCGATTTTTTGGTCGAACTTCGGAAGGCTAAAAAAATAGGAAATACAAGTCGCCTGATAGCCTAATTAGTATGGATTGAAAGCTAAACTATCCTAGATTTGCGCTATGCAAAAAACCGCATGGAAAAAGACCTATTAGAAGAGAAATAACATTTTTCGCAAAAGTGTGGAAAATGGCCATTTTTCGCAAAGTAGCAAAGGGGGGACCAAAGGAAAATTTTCAAAATGGCCGATTTTTTGGTCGAACTTCGGAAGGCTAAAAAAATAGGAAATACAAGTCGCCTGATAGCCTAATTAGTATGGATTGAAAGCTAAACTATCCTAGATTTGCGCTATGCAAAAAACCGCATGGAAAAAGACCTATTAGAAGAGAAATAACATTTTTCGCAAAAGTGTCGAAAATGGCCATTTTTCGCAAAGTAGCAAAGGGGGGACCAAAGAAAATTTTTTAAAAAATGGCCGATTTTTGGGTCGAACTTCGGAAGGCTAAAAAAATAGGAAATACAAGTCGCCTGATAGCCTAATTAGTATGGATTGAAAGCTAAACTATCCTAGATTTGCGCTATGCAAAAAACCGCATGGAAAATACCTATTAGAAGAGTAATAACATTTTTCGCAAGAGTGTGGTAAATGGCCATTTTTCGCAAAGTAGCAAAGGGGGGACCAAAGAAAAATTTTTGAAACATGGCCGATTTTTTGGTCGAACTTCGGAAGGCTAAAAAAATAGGAAATACAAGTCGCCTGATAGCCTAATTAGTATGGATTGAAAGCTAAACTATCCTAGATTTGCGCTATGCAAAAAACCGCATGGAAAAAGACCTATTAGAAGAGAAATAACATTTTTCGCAAAAGTGTGGAAAATGGCCATTTTTCGCAAAGTAGCAAAGGGGGGACCAAAGGAAAATTTTCAAAAATGGCCGATTTTTTGGTCGAACTTCGGAAGGCTAAAAAATAGGAAATACAAGTCGCCTGATAGCCTAATTAGTATGGATTGAAAGCTAAACTATCCTAGATTTGCGCTATGCAAAAAACCGCATGGAAAAAGACCTATTAGAAGAGAAATAACATTTTTCGCAAAAGTGTGGAAAATGGCCATTTTTCGCAAAGTAGCAAAGGGGGGACCAAAGGAAAATTTTCAAAAATGGCCGATTTTTTGGTCGAACTTCGGAAGGCTAAAAAAATAGGAAATACAAGTCGCCTGATAGCCTAATTAGTATGGATTGAAAGCTAAACTATCCTAGATTTGCGCTATGCAAAAAACCGCATGGAAAAAGACCTATTAGAAGAGAAATAACATTTTTCGCAAAAGTGTGGAAAATGGCCATTTTTCGCAAAGTAGCAAAGGGGGGACCGAAGGAAATTTTCAAAAATGGCCGATTTTTTGGTCGAACTTCGGAAGGCTAAAAAAATAGGAAATACAAGTCGCCTGATAGCCTAATTAGTATGGATTGAAAGCTAAACTATCCTAGATTTGCGCTATGCAAAAAACCGCATGGAAAAAGACCTATTAGAAGAGAAATAACATTTTTCGCAAAAGTGTGGAAAATGGCCATTTTTCGCAAAGTAGCAAAGGGGGACCAAAGGAAATTTTCAAAAATGGCCGATTTTTTGGTCGAACTTCGGAAGGCTAAAAAAATAGGAAATACAAGTCGCCTGATAGCCTAATTAGTATGGATTGAAAGCTAAACTATCCTAGATTTGCGCTATGCAAAAAACCGCATGGAAAAAGACCTATTAGAAGAGAAATAACATTTTTCGCAAAAGTATCAAAATCGGCCATTTTTGGCAAAGTAGCAAAGGGGGGACCAAAGGAAAATTTTCAAAAATGGCCGATTTTTTGGTCGAACTTCGGAAGGCTAAAAAAATAGGAAATACAAGTCGCCTGATAGCCTAATTAGTATGGATTGAAAGCTAAACTATCCTAGATTTGCGCTATGCAAAAAACCGCATGGAAAAAGACCTATTAGAAGAGAAATAACATTTTTCGCAAAAGTGTGGAAAATGGCCATTTTTCGCAAAGTAGCAAAGGGGGGACCAAAGGAAAATTTTCAAAAATGGCCGATTTTTTGGTCGAACTTCGGAAGGCTAAAAAAATAGGAAATACAAGTCGCCTGATAGCCTAATTAGTATGGATTGAAAGCTAAACTATCCTAGATTTGCGCTATGCAAAAAACCGCATGGAAAAAGACCTATTAGAAGAGAAATAACATTTTTCGCAAAAGTGTGAAAATGGCCATTTTTCGCAAAGTAGCAAAGGGGGACCAAAGGAAATTTTCAAAAATGGCCGATTTTTTGGTCGAACTTCGGAAGGCTAAAAAAATAGGAAATACAAGTCGCCTGATAGCCTAATTAGTATGGATTGAAAGCTAAACTATCCTAGATTTGCGCTATGCAAAAAACCGCATGGAAAAAGACCTATTAGAAGAGAAATAACATTTTTCGCAAAAGTGTGGAAAATGGCCATTTTTCGCAAAGTAGCAAAGGGGGGACCAATAGAAAATTTTCAAAAATGGCCGATTTTTTGGTCGAACTTCGGAAGGCTAAAAAAATAGGAAATACAAGTCGCCTGATAGCCTAATTAGTATGGATTGAAAGCTAAACTATCCTAGATTTGCGCTATGCAAAAACCGCATGGAAAAAGACCTATTAGAAGAGAAATAACATTTTTCGCAAAAGTGTGGAAAATGGCCATTTTTCGCAAAGTAGCAAAGGGGGGACCAAAGGAAAATTTTCAAAAATGGCCGATTTTTTGGTCGAACTTCGGAAGGCTAAAAAAATAGGAAATACAAGTCGCCTGATAGCCTAATTAGTATGGATTGAAAGCTAAACTATCCTAGATTTGCGCTATGCAAAAAACCGCATGGAAAAAGACCTATTAGAAGAGAAATAACATTTTTCGCAAAAGTGTGGAAAATGGCCATTTTTCGCAAAGTAGCAAAGGGGGGACCAAAGGAAAATTTTCAAAAATGGCCGATTTTTTGGTCGAACTTCGGAAGGCTAAAAAATAGGAAATACAAGTCGCCTGATAGCCTAATTAGTATGGATTGAAAGCTAAACTATCCTAGATTTGCGCTATGCAAAAAACCGCATGGAAAAAGACCTATTAGAAGAGAAATAACATTTTTCGCAAAAGTGTGGAAAATGGCCATTTTTCGCAAAGTAGCAAAGGGGGGACCAAAGGAAAATTTTCAAAAATGGCCGATTTTTTGGTCGAACTTCGGAAGGCTAAAAAAATAGGAAATACAAGTCGCCTGATAGCCTAATTAGTATGGATTGAAAGCTAAACTATCCTAGATTTGCGCTATGCAAAAAACCGCATGGAAAAAGACCTATTAGAAGAGAAATAACATTTTTCGCAAAAGTGTGGAAAATGGCCATTTTTCGCAAAGTAGCAAAGGGGGGACCAAAGGAAATTTTACAAAAATGGCCGATTTTTTGGTCGAACTTCGGAAGGCTAAAAAAATAGGAAATACAAGTCGCCTGATAGCCTAATTAGTATGGATTGAAAGCTAAACTATCCTAGATTTGCGCTATGCAAAAAACCGCATGGAAAAAGACCTATTAGAAGAGAAATAACATTTTTCGCAAAAGTGTGGAAAATGGCCATTTTTCGCAAAGTAGCAAAGGGGGGACCAAAGGAAATTTTCAAAAATGGCCGATTTTTTGGTCGAACTTCGGAAGGCTAAAAAAATAGGAAATACAAGTCGCCTGATAGCCTAATTAGTATGGATTGAAAGCTAAACTATCCTAGATTTGCGCTATGCAAAAAACCGCATGGAAAAAGACCTATTAGAAGAGAAATAACATTTTTCGCAAAAGTGTGGAAAATGGCCATTTTTCGCAAAGTAGCAAAGGGGGGACCAAAGGAAAATTTTCAAAAATGGCCGATTTTTTGGTCGAACTTCGGAAGGCTAAAAAAATAGGAAATACAAGTCGCCTGATAGCCTAATTAGTATGGATTGAAAGCTAAACTATCCTAGATTTGCGCTATGCAAAAAACCGCATGGAAAAAGACCTATTAGAAGAGAAATAACATTTTTCGCAAAAGTGTGGAAAATGGCCATTTTTCGCAAAGTAGCAAAGGGGGGACCAAAGGAAAATTTTCAAAAATGGCCGATTTTTTGGTCGAACTTCGGAAGGCTAAAAAAATAGGAAATACAAGTCGCCTGATAGCCTAATTAGTATGGATTGAAAGCTAAACTATCCTAGATTTGCGCTATGCAAAAAACCGCATGGAAAAAGACCTATTAGAAGAGAAATAACATTTTTCGCAAAAGTGTGGAAAATGGCCATTTTTCGCAAAGTAGCAAAGGGGGGACCAAAGGAAAATTTTCAAAAATGGCCGATTTTTTGGTCGAACTTCGGAAGGCTAAAAAAATAGGAAATACAAGTCGCCTGATAGCCTAATTAGTATGGATTGAAAGCTAAACTATCCTAGATTTGCGCTATGCAAAAAACCGCATGGAAAAAGACCTATTAGAAGAGAAATAACATTTTTCGCAAAAGTGTGGAAAATGGCCATTTTTCGCAAAGTAGCAAAGGGGGGACCAAAGGAAAATTTTCAAAAATGGCCGATTTTTTGGTCGAACTTCGGAAGGCTAAAAAAATAGGAAATACAAGTCGCCTGATAGCCTAATTAGTATGGATTGAAAGCTAAACTATCCTAGATTTGCGCTATGCAAAAAACCGCATGGAAAAAGACCTATTAGAAGAGAAATAACATTTTTCGCAAAAGTGTGGAAAATGGCCATTTTTCGCAAAGTAGCAAAGGGGGGACCAAAGGAAAATTTTCAAAAATGGCCGATTTTTTGGTCGAACTTCGGAAGGCTAAAAAAATAGGAAATACAAGTCGCCTGATAGCCTAATTAGTATGGATTGAAAGCTAAACTATCCTAGATTTGCGCTATGCAAAAAACCGCATGGAAAAAGACCTATTAGAAGAGAAATAACATTTTTCGCAAAAGTGTGGAAAATGGCCATTTTTCGCAAAGTAGCAAAGGGGGGACCAAAGGAAAATTTTCAAAAATGGCCGATTTTTTGGTCGAACTTCGGAAGGCTAAAAAAATAGGAAATACAAGTCGCCTGATAGCCTAATTAGTATGGATTGAAAGCTAAACTATCCTAGATTTGCGCTATGCAAAAAACCGCATGGAAAAAGACCTATTAGAAGAGAAATAACATTTTTCGCAAAAGTGTGGAAAATGGCCATTTTTCGCAAAGTAGCAAAGGGGGGACCAAAGAAAATTTGTCAAAAATGGCCGATTTTTTGGTCGAACTTCGGAAGGCTAAAAAAATAGGAAATACAAGTCGCCTGATAGCCTAATTAGTATGGATTGAAAGCTAAACTATCCTAGATTTGCGCTATGCAAAAAACCGCATGGAAAAAGACCTATTAGAAGAGAAATAACATTTTTCGCAAAAGTGTGGAAAATGGCCATTTTTCGCAAAGTAGCAAAGGGGGGACCAAAGGAAAATTTTCAAAAATGGCCGATTTTTTGGTCGAACTTCGGAAGGCTAAAAAAATAGGAAATACAAGTCGCCTGATAGCCTAATTAGTATGGATTGAAAGCTAAACTATCCTAGATTTGCGCTATGCAAAAAACCGCATGGAAAAAGACCTATTAGAAGAGAAATAACATTTTTCGCAAAAGTGTGGAAAATGGCCATTTTTCGCAAAGTAGCAAAGGGGGGACCAAAGGAAAATTTTCAAAAATGGCCGATTTTTTGGTCGAACTTCGGAAGGCTAAAAAAATAGGAAATACAAGTCGCCTGATAGCCTAATTAGTATGGATTGAAAGCTAAACTATCCTAGATTTGCGCTATGCAAAAAACCGCATGGAAAAAGACCTATTAGAAGAGAAATAACATTTTTCGCAAAAGTGTGGAAAATGGCCATTTTTCGCAAAGTAGCAAAGGGGGGACCAAAGGAAATTTTCAAAAATGGCCGATTTTTTGGTCGAACTTCGGAAGGCTAAAAAAATAGGAAATACAAGTCGCCTGATAGCCTAATTAGTATGGATTGAAAGCTAAACTATCCTAGATTTGCGCTATGCAAAAAACCGCATGGAAAAAGACCTATTAGAAGAGAAATAACATTTTTCGCAAAAGTGTGGAAAATGGCCATTTTTCGCAAAGTAGCAAAGGGGGGACCAAAGGAAAATTTTCAAAAATGGCCGATTTTTTGGTCGAACTTCGGAAGGCTAAAAAAATAGGAAATACAAGTCGCCTGATAGCCTAATTAGTATGGATTGAAAGCTAAACTATCCTAGATTTGCGCTATGCAAAAAACCGCATGGAAAAAGACCTATTAGAAGAGAAATAACATTTTTCGCAAAAGTGTGGAAAATGGCCATTTTTCGCAAAGTAGCAAAGGGGGGACCAAAGGAAAATTTTCAAAAATGGCCGATTTTTTGGTCGAACTTCGGAAGGCTAAAAAAATAGGAAATACAAGTCGCCTGATAGCCTAATTAGTATGGATTGAAAGCTAAACTATCCTAGATTTGCGCTATGCAAAAAACCGCATGGAAAAAGACCTATTAGAAGAGAAATAACATTTTTCGCAAAAGTGTGGAAAATGGCCATTTTTCGCAAAGTAGCAAAGGGGGGACCAAAGGAAAATTTTCAAAAATGGCCGATTTTTTGGTCGAACTTCGGAAGGCTAAAAAAATAGGAAATACAAGTCGCCTGATAGCCTAATTAGTATGGATTGAAAGCTAAACTATCCTAGATTTGCGCTATGCAAAAAACCGCATGGAAAAAGACCTATTAGAAGAGAAATAACATTTTTCGCAAAAGTGTGGAAAATGGCCATTTTTCGCAAAGTAGCAAAGGGGGGACCAAAGGAAAATTTTCAAAAATGGCCGATTTTTTGGTCGAACTTCGGAAGGCTAAAAAAATAGGAAATACAAGTCGCCTGATAGCCTAATTAGTATGGATTGAAAGCTAAACTATCCTAGATTTGCGCTATGCAAAAAACCGCATGGAAAAAGACCTATTAGAAGAGAAATAACATTTTTCGCAAAAGTGTGGAAAATGGCCATTTTTCGCAAAGTAGCAAAGGGGGGACCAAAGGAAAATTTTCAAAAATGGCCGATTTTTTGGTCGAACTTCGGAAGGCTAAAAAAATAGGAAATACAAGTCGCCTGATAGCCTAATTAGTATGGATTGAAAGCTAAACTATCCTAGATTTGCGCTATGCAAAAAACCGCATGGAAAAAGACCTATTAGAAGAGAAATAACATTTTTCGCAAAAGTGTGGAAAATGGCCATTTTTCGCAAAGTAGCAAAGGGGGGACCAAAGGAAAATTTTCAAAAATGGCCGATTTTTTGGTCGAACTTCGGAAGGCTAAAAAAATAGGAAATACAAGTCGCCTGATAGCCTAATTAGTATGGATTGAAAGCTAAACTATCCTAGATTTGCGCTATGCAAAAAACCGCATGGAAAAAGACCTATTAGAAGAGAAATAACATTTTTCGCAAAAGTGTGGAAAATGGCCATTTTTCGCAAAGTAGCAAAGGGGGGACCAAAGGAAAATTTTCAAAAATGGCCGATTTTTTGGTCGAACTTCGGAAGGCTAAAAAAATAGGAAATACAAGTCGCCTGATAGCCTAATTAGTATGGATTGAAAGCTAAACTATCCTAGATTTGCGCTATGCAAAAAACCGCATGGAAAAAGACCTATTAGAAGAGAAATAACATTTTTCGCAAAAGTGTGGAAAATGGCCATTTTTCGCAAAGTAGCAAAGGGGGGACCAAAGGAAAATTTTCAAAAATGGCCGATTTTTTGGTCGAACTTCGGAAGGCTAAAAAAATAGGAAATACAAGTCGCCTGATAGCCTAATTAGTATGGATTGAAAGCTAAACTATCCTAGATTTGCGCTATGCAAAAAACCGCATGGAAAAAGACCTATTAGAAGAGAAATAACATTTTTCGCAAAAGTGTGGAAAATGGCCATTTTTCGCAAAGTAGCAAAGGGGGGACCAAAGGAAAATTTTCAAAAATGGCCGATTTTTTGGTCGAACTTCGGAAGGCTAAAAAAATAGGAAATACAAGTCGCCTGATAGCCTAATTAGTATGGATTGAAAGCTAAACTATCCTAGATTTGCGCTATGCAAAAAACCGCATGGAAAAAGACCTATTAGAAGAGAAATAACATTTTTCGCAAAAGTGTGGAAAATGGCCATTTTTCGCAAAGTAGCAAAGGGGGGACCAAAGGAAAATTTTCAAAAATGGCCGATTTTTTGGTCGAACTTCGGAAGGCTAAAAAAATAGGAAATACAAGTCGCCTGATAGCCTAATTAGTATGGATTGAAAGCTAAACTATCCTAGATTTGCGCTATGCAAAAAACCGCATGGAAAAAGACCTATTAGAAGAGAAATAACATTTTTCGCAAAAGTGTGGAAAATGGCCATTTTTCGCAAAGTAGCAAAGGGGGGACCAAAGGAAAATTTTCAAAAATGGCCGATTTTTTGGTCGAACTTCGGAAGGCTAAAAAAATAGGAAATACAAGTCGCCTGATAGCCTAATTAGTATGGATTGAAAGCTAAACTATCCTAGATTTGCGCTATGCAAAAAACCGCATGGAAAAAGACCTATTAGAAGAGAAATAACATTTTTCGCAAAAGTGTGGAAAATGGCCATTTTTCGCAAAGTAGCAAAGGGGGGACCAAAGGAAAATTTTCAAAAATGGCCGATTTTTTGGTCGAACTTCGGAAGGCTAAAAAAATAGGAAATACAAGTCGCCTGATAGCCTAATTAGTATGGATTGAAAGCTAAACTATCCTAGATTTGCGCTATGCAAAAAACCGCATGGAAAAAGACCTATTAGAAGAGAAATAACATTTTTCGCAAAAGTGTGGAAAATGGCCATTTTTCGCAAAGTAGCAAAGGGGGGACCAAAGGAAAATTTTCAAAAATGGCCGATTTTTTGGTCGAACTTCGGAAGGCTAAAAAAATAGGAAATACAAGTCGCCTGATAGCCTAATTAGTATGGATTGAAAGCTAAACTATCCTAGATTTGCGCTATGCAAAAAACCGCATGGAAAAAGACCTATTAGAAGAGAAATAACATTTTTCGCAAAAGTGTGGAAAATGGCCATTTTTCGCAAAGTAGCAAAGGGGGGACCAAAGGAAAATTTTCAAAAATGGCCGATTTTTTGGTCGAACTTCGGAAGGCTAAAAAAATAGGAAATACAAGTCGCCTGATAGCCTAATTAGTATGGATTGAAAGCTAAACTATCCTAGATTTGCGCTATGCAAAAAACCGCATGGAAAAAGACCTATTAGAAGAGAAATAACATTTTTCGCAAAAGTGTGGAAAATGGCCATTTTTCGCAAAGTAGCAAAGGGGGGACCAAAGGAAAATTTTCAAAAATGGCCGATTTTTTGGTCGAACTTCGGAAGGCTAAAAAAATAGGAAATACAAGTCGCCTGATAGCCTAATTAGTATGGATTGAAAGCTAAACTATCCTAGATTTGCGCTATGCAAAAAACCGCATGGAAAAAGACCTATTAGAAGAGAAATAACATTTTTCGCAAAAGTGTGGAAAATGGCCATTTTTCGCAAAGTAGCAAAGGGGGGACCAAAGGAAAATTTTCAAAAATGGCCGATTTTTTGGTCGAACTTCGGAAGGCTAAAAAAATAGGAAATACAAGTCGCCTGATAGCCTAATTAGTATGGATTGAAAGCTAAACTATCCTAGATTTGCGCTATGCAAAAAACCGCATGGAAAAAGACCTATTAGAAGAGAAATAACATTTTTCGCAAAAGTGTGGAAAATGGCCATTTTTCGCAAAGTAGCAAAGGGGGGACCAAAGGAAAATTTTCAAAAATGGCCGATTTTTTGGTCGAACTTCGGAAGGCTAAAAAAATAGGAAATACAAGTCGCCTGATAGCCTAATTAGTATGGATTGAAAGCTAAACTATCCTAGATTTGCGCTATGCAAAAAACCGCATGGAAAAAGACCTATTAGAAGAGAAATAACATTTTTCGCAAAAGTGTGGAAAATGGCCATTTTTCGCAAAGTAGCAAAGGGGGGACCAAAGGAAAATTTTCAAAAATGGCCGATTTTTTGGTCGAACTTCGGAAGGCTAAAAAAATAGGAAATACAAGTCGCCTGATAGCCTAATTAGTATGGATTGAAAGCTAAACTATCCTAGATTTGCGCTATGCAAAAAACCGCATGGAAAAAGACCTATTAGAAGAGAAATAACATTTTTCGCAAAAGTGTGGAAAATGGCCATTTTTCGCAAAGTAGCAAAGGGGGGACCAAAGGAAAATTTTCAAAAATGGCCGATTTTTTGGTCGAACTTCGGAAGGCTAAAAAAATAGGAAATACAAGTCGCCTGATAGCCTAATTAGTATGGATTGAAAGCTAAACTATCCTAGATTTGCGCTATGCAAAAAACCGCATGGAAAAAGACCTATTAGAAGAGAAATAACATTTTTCGCAAAAGTGTGGAAAATGGCCATTTTTCGCAAAGTAGCAAAGGGGGGACCAAAGGAAAATTTTCAAAAATGGCCGATTTTTTGGTCGAACTTCGGAAGGCTAAAAAAATAGGAAATACAAGTCGCCTGATAGCCTAATTAGTATGGATTGAAAGCTAAACTATCCTAGATTTGCGCTATGCAAAAAACCGCATGGAAAAAGACCTATTAGAAGAGAAATAACATTTTTCGCAAAAGTGTGGAAAATGGCCATTTTTCGCAAAGTAGCAAAGGGGGGACCAAAGGAAAATTTTCAAAAATGGCCGATTTTTTGGTCGAACTTCGGAAGGCTAAAAAAATAGGAAATACAAGTCGCCTGATAGCCTAATTAGTATGGATTGAAAGCTAAACTATCCTAGATTTGCGCTATGCAAAAAACCGCATGGAAAAAGACCTATTAGAAGAGAAATAACATTTTTCGCAAAAGTGTGGAAAATGGCCATTTTTCGCAAAGTAGCAAAGGGGGGACCAAAGGAAAATTTTCAAAAATGGCCGATTTTTTGGTCGAACTTCGGAAGGCTAAAAAAATAGGAAATACAAGTCGCCTGATAGCCTAATTAGTATGGATTGAAAGCTAAACTATCCTAGATTTGCGCTATGCAAAAAACCGCATGGAAAAAGACCTATTAGAAGAGAAATAACATTTTTCGCAAAAGTGTGGAAAATGGCCATTTTTCGCAAAGTAGCAAAGGGGGGACCAAAGGAAAATTTTCAAAAATGGCCGATTTTTTGGTCGAACTTCGGAAGGCTAAAAAAATAGGAAATACAAGTCGCCTGATAGCCTAATTAGTATGGATTGAAAGCTAAACTATCCTAGATTTGCGCTATGCAAAAAACCGCATGGAAAAAGACCTATTAGAAGAGAAATAACATTTTTCGCAAAAGTGTGGAAAATGGCCATTTTTCGCAAAGTAGCAAAGGGGGGACCAAAGGAAAATTTTCAAAAATGGCCGATTTTTTGGTCGAACTTCGGAAGGCTAAAAAAATAGGAAATACAAGTCGCCTGATAGCCTAATTAGTATGGATTGAAAGCTAAACTATCCTAGATTTGCGCTATGCAAAAAACCGCATGGAAAAAGACCTATTAGAAGAGAAATAACATTTTTCGCAAAAGTGTGGAAAATGGCCATTTTTCGCAAAGTAGCAAAGGGGGGACCAAAGGAAAATTTTCAAAAATGGCCGATTTTTTGGTCGAACTTCGGAAGGCTAAAAAAATAGGAAATACAAGTCGCCTGATAGCCTAATTAGTATGGATTGAAAGCTAAACTATCCTAGATTTGCGCTATGCAAAAAACCGCATGGAAAAAGACCTATTAGAAGAGAAATAACATTTTTCGCAAAAGTGTGGAAAATGGCCATTTTTCGCAAAGTAGCAAAGGGGGGACCAAAGGAAAATTTTCAAAAATGGCCGATTTTTTGGTCGAACTTCGGAAGGCTAAAAAAATAGGAAATACAAGTCGCCTGATAGCCTAATTAGTATGGATTGAAAGCTAAACTATCCTAGATTTGCGCTATGCAAAAAACCGCATGGAAAAAGACCTATTAGAAGAGAAATAACATTTTTCGCAAAAGTGTGGAAAATGGCCATTTTTCGCAAAGTAGCAAAGGGGGGACCAAAGGAAAATTTTCAAAAATGGCCGATTTTTTGGTCGAACTTCGGAAGGCTAAAAAAATAGGAAATACAAGTCGCCTGATAGCCTAATTAGTATGGATTGAAAGCTAAACTATCCTAGATTTGCGCTATGCAAAAAACCGCATGGAAAAAGACCTATTAGAAGAGAAATAACATTTTTCGCAAAAGTGTGGAAAATGGCCATTTTTCGCAAAGTAGCAAAGGGGGGACCAAAGGAAAATTTTCAAAAATGGCCGATTTTTTGGTCGAACTTCGGAAGGCTAAAAAAATAGGAAATACAAGTCGCCTGATAGCCTAATTAGTATGGATTGAAAGCTAAACTATCCTAGATTTGCGCTATGCAAAAAACCGCATGGAAAAAGACCTATTAGAAGAGAAATAACATTTTTCGCAAAAGTGTGGAAAATGGCCATTTTTCGCAAAGTAGCAAAGGGGGGACCAAAGGAAAATTTTCAAAAATGGCCGATTTTTTGGTCGAACTTCGGAAGGCTAAAAAAATAGGAAATACAAGTCGCCTGATAGCCTAATTAGTATGGATTGAAAGCTAAACTATCCTAGATTTGCGCTATGCAAAAAACCGCATGGAAAAAGACCTATTAGAAGAGAAATAACATTTTTCGCAAAAGTGTGGAAAATGGCCATTTTTCGCAAAGTAGCAAAGGGGGGACCAAAGGAAAATTTTCAAAAATGGCCGATTTTTTGGTCGAACTTCGGAAGGCTAAAAAAATAGGAAATACAAGTCGCCTGATAGCCTAATTAGTATGGATTGAAAGCTAAACTATCCTAGATTTGCGCTATGCAAAAAACCGCATGGAAAAAGACCTATTAGAAGAGAAATAACATTTTTCGCAAAAGTGTGGAAAATGGCCATTTTTCGCAAAGTAGCAAAGGGGGGACCAAAGGAAAATTTTCAAAAATGGCCGATTTTTTGGTCGAACTTCGGAAGGCTAAAAAAATAGGAAATACAAGTCGCCTGATAGCCTAATTAGTATGGATTGAAAGCTAAACTATCCTAGATTTGCGCTATGCAAAAAACCGCATGGAAAAAGACCTATTAGAAGAGAAATAACATTTTTCGCAAAAGTGTGGAAAATGGCCATTTTTCGCAAAGTAGCAAAGGGGGGACCAAAGGAAAATTTTCAAAAATGGCCGATTTTTTGGTCGAACTTCGGAAGGCTAAAAAAATAGGAAATACAAGTCGCCTGATAGCCTAATTAGTATGGATTGAAAGCTAAACTATCCTAGATTTGCGCTATGCAAAAAACCGCATGGAAAAAGACCTATTAGAAGAGAAATAACATTTTTCGCAAAAGTGTGGAAAATGGCCATTTTTCGCAAAGTAGCAAAGGGGGGACCAAAGGAAAATTTTCAAAAATGGCCGATTTTTTGGTCGAACTTCGGAAGGCTAAAAAAATAGGAAATACAAGTCGCCTGATAGCCTAATTAGTATGGATTGAAAGCTAAACTATCCTAGATTTGCGCTATGCAAAAAACCGCATGGAAAAAGACCTATTAGAAGAGAAATAACATTTTTCGCAAAAGTGTGGAAAATGGCCATTTTTCGCAAAGTAGCAAAGGGGGGACCAAAGGAAAATTTTCAAAAATGGCCGATTTTTTGGTCGAACTTCGGAAGGCTAAAAAAATAGGAAATACAAGTCGCCTGATAGCCTAATTAGTATGGATTGAAAGCTAAACTATCCTAGATTTGCGCTATGCAAAAAACCGCATGGAAAAAGACCTATTAGAAGAGAAATAACATTTTTCGCAAAAGTGTGGAAAATGGCCATTTTTCGCAAAGTAGCAAAGGGGGGACCAAAGGAAAATTTTCAAAAATGGCCGATTTTTTGGTCGAACTTCGGAAGGCTAAAAAAATAGGAAATACAAGTCGCCTGATAGCCTAATTAGTATGGATTGAAAGCTAAACTATCCTAGATTTGCGCTATGCAAAAAACCGCATGGAAAAAGACCTATTAGAAGAGAAATAACATTTTTCGCAAAAGTGTGGAAAATGGCCATTTTTCGCAAAGTAGCAAAGGGGGGACCAAAGGAAAATTTTCAAAAATGGCCGATTTTTTGGTCGAACTTCGGAAGGCTAAAAAAATAGGAAATACAAGTCGCCTGATAGCCTAATTAGTATGGATTGAAAGCTAAACTATCCTAGATTTGCGCTATGCAAAAAACCGCATGGAAAAAGACCTATTAGAAGAGAAATAACATTTTTCGCAAAAGTGTGGAAAATGGCCATTTTTCGCAAAGTAGCAAAGGGGGGACCAAAGGAAAATTTTCAAAAATGGCCGATTTTTTGGTCGAACTTCGGAAGGCTAAAAAAATAGGAAATACAAGTCGCCTGATAGCCTAATTAGTATGGATTGAAAGCTAAACTATCCTAGATTTGCGCTATGCAAAAAACCGCATGGAAAAAGACCTATTAGAAGAGAAATAACATTTTTCGCAAAAGTGTGGAAAATGGCCATTTTTCGCAAAGTAGCAAAGGGGGGACCAAAGGAAAATTTTCAAAAATGGCCGATTTTTTGGTCGAACTTCGGAAGGCTAAAAAAATAGGAAATACAAGTCGCCTGATAGCCTAATTAGTATGGATTGAAAGCTAAACTATCCTAGATTTGCGCTATGCAAAAAACCGCATGGAAAAAGACCTATTAGAAGAGAAATAACATTTTTCGCAAAAGTGTGGAAAATGGCCATTTTTCGCAAAGTAGCAAAGGGGGGACCAAAGGAAAATTTTCAAAAATGGCCGATTTTTTGGTCGAACTTCGGAAGGCTAAAAAAATAGGAAATACAAGTCGCCTGATAGCCTAATTAGTATGGATTGAAAGCTAAACTATCCTAGATTTGCGCTATGCAAAAAACCGCATGGAAAAAGACCTATTAGAAGAGAAATAACATTTTTCGCAAAAGTGTGGAAAATGGCCATTTTTCGCAAAGTAGCAAAGGGGGGACCAAAGGAAAATTTTCAAAAATGGCCGATTTTTTGGTCGAACTTCGGAAGGCTAAAAAAATAGGAAATACAAGTCGCCTGATAGCCTAATTAGTATGGATTGAAAGCTAAACTATCCTAGATTTGCGCTATGCAAAAAACCGCATGGAAAAAGACCTATTAGAAGAGAAATAACATTTTTCGCAAAAGTGTGGAAAATGGCCATTTTTCGCAAAGTAGCAAAGGGGGGACCAAAGGAAAATTTTCAAAAATGGCCGATTTTTTGGTCGAACTTCGGAAGGCTAAAAAAATAGGAAATACAAGTCGCCTGATAGCCTAATTAGTATGGATTGAAAGCTAAACTATCCTAGATTTGCGCTATGCAAAAAACCGCATGGAAAAAGACCTATTAGAAGAGAAATAACATTTTTCGCAAAAGTGTGGAAAATGGCCATTTTTCGCAAAGTAGCAAAGGGGGGACCAAAGGAAAATTTTCAAAAATGGCCGATTTTTTGGTCGAACTTCGGAAGGCTAAAAAAATAGGAAATACAAGTCGCCTGATAGCCTAATTAGTATGGATTGAAAGCTAAACTATCCTAGATTTGCGCTATGCAAAAAACCGCATGGAAAAAGACCTATTAGAAGAGAAATAACATTTTTCGCAAAAGTGTGGAAAATGGCCATTTTTCGCAAAGTAGCAAAGGGGGGACCAAAGGAAAATTTTCAAAAATGGCCGATTTTTTGGTCGAACTTCGGAAGGCTAAAAAAATAGGAAATACAAGTCGCCTGATAGCCTAATTAGTATGGATTGAAAGCTAAACTATCCTAGATTTGCGCTATGCAAAAAACCGCATGGAAAAAGACCTATTAGAAGAGAAATAACATTTTTCGCAAAAGTGTGGAAAATGGCCATTTTTCGCAAAGTAGCAAAGGGGGGACCAAAGGAAAATTTTCAAAAATGGCCGATTTTTTGGTCGAACTTCGGAAGGCTAAAAAAATAGGAAATACAAGTCGCCTGATAGCCTAATTAGTATGGATTGAAAGCTAAACTATCCTAGATTTGCGCTATGCAAAAAACCGCATGGAAAAAGACCTATTAGAAGAGAAATAACATTTTTCGCAAAAGTGTGGAAAATGGCCATTTTTCGCAAAGTAGCAAAGGGGGGACCAAAGGAAAATTTTCAAAAATGGCCGATTTTTTGGTCGAACTTCGGAAGGCTAAAAAAATAGGAAATACAAGTCGCCTGATAGCCTAATTAGTATGGATTGAAAGCTAAACTATCCTAGATTTGCGCTATGCAAAAAACCGCATGGAAAAAGACCTATTAGAAGAGAAATAACATTTTTCGCAAAAGTGTGGAAAATGGCCATTTTTCGCAAAGTAGCAAAGGGGGGACCAAAGGAAAATTTTCAAAAATGGCCGATTTTTTGGTCGAACTTCGGAAGGCTAAAAAAATAGGAAATACAAGTCGCCTGATAGCCTAATTAGTATGGATTGAAAGCTAAACTATCCTAGATTTGCGCTATGCAAAAAACCGCATGGAAAAAGACCTATTAGAAGAGAAATAACATTTTTCGCAAAAGTGTGGAAAATGGCCATTTTTCGCAAAGTAGCAAAGGGGGGACCAAAGGAAAATTTTCAAAAATGGCCGATTTTTTGGTCGAACTTCGGAAGGCTAAAAAAATAGGAAATACAAGTCGCCTGATAGCCTAATTAGTATGGATTGAAAGCTAAACTATCCTAGATTTGCGCTATGCAAAAAACCGCATGGAAAAAGACCTATTAGAAGAGAAATAACATTTTTCGCAAAAGTGTGGAAAATGGCCATTTTTCGCAAAGTAGCAAAGGGGGGACCAAAGGAAAATTTTCAAAAATGGCCGATTTTTTGGTCGAACTTCGGAAGGCTAAAAAAATAGGAAATACAAGTCGCCTGATAGCCTAATTAGTATGGATTGAAAGCTAAACTATCCTAGATTTGCGCTATGCAAAAAACCGCATGGAAAAAGACCTATTAGAAGAGAAATAACATTTTTCGCAAAAGTGTGGAAAATGGCCATTTTTCGCAAAGTAGCAAAGGGGGGACCAAAGGAAAATTTTCAAAAATGGCCGATTTTTTGGTCGAACTTCGGAAGGCTAAAAAAATAGGAAATACAAGTCGCCTGATAGCCTAATTAGTATGGATTGAAAGCTAAACTATCCTAGATTTGCGCTATGCAAAAAACCGCATGGAAAAAGACCTATTAGAAGAGAAATAACATTTTTCGCAAAAGTGTGGAAAATGGCCATTTTTCGCAAAGTAGCAAAGGGGGGACCAAAGGAAAATTTTCAAAAATGGCCGATTTTTTGGTCGAACTTCGGAAGGCTAAAAAAATAGGAAATACAAGTCGCCTGATAGCCTAATTAGTATGGATTGAAAGCTAAACTATCCTAGATTTGCGCTATGCAAAAAACCGCATGGAAAAAGACCTATTAGAAGAGAAATAACATTTTTCGCAAAAGTGTGGAAAATGGCCATTTTTCGCAAAGTAGCAAAGGGGGGACCAAAGGAAAATTTTCAAAAATGGCCGATTTTTTGGTCGAACTTCGGAAGGCTAAAAAAATAGGAAATACAAGTCGCCTGATAGCCTAATTAGTATGGATTGAAAGCTAAACTATCCTAGATTTGCGCTATGCAAAAAACCGCATGGAAAAAGACCTATTAGAAGAGAAATAACATTTTTCGCAAAAGTGTGGAAAATGGCCATTTTTCGCAAAGTAGCAAAGGGGGGACCAAAGGAAAATTTTCAAAAATGGCCGATTTTTTGGTCGAACTTCGGAAGGCTAAAAAAATAGGAAATACAAGTCGCCTGATAGCCTAATTAGTATGGATTGAAAGCTAAACTATCCTAGATTTGCGCTATGCAAAAAACCGCATGGAAAAAGACCTATTAGAAGAGAAATAACATTTTTCGCAAAAGTGTGGAAAATGGCCATTTTTCGCAAAGTAGCAAAGGGGGGACCAAAGGAAAATTTTCAAAAATGGCCGATTTTTTGGTCGAACTTCGGAAGGCTAAAAAAATAGGAAATACAAGTCGCCTGATAGCCTAATTAGTATGGATTGAAAGCTAAACTATCCTAGATTTGCGCTATGCAAAAAACCGCATGGAAAAAGACCTATTAGAAGAGAAATAACATTTTTCGCAAAAGTGTGGAAAATGGCCATTTTTCGCAAAGTAGCAAAGGGGGGACCAAAGGAAAATTTTCAAAAATGGCCGATTTTTTGGTCGAACTTCGGAAGGCTAAAAAAATAGGAAATACAAGTCGCCTGATAGCCTAATTAGTATGGATTGAAAGCTAAACTATCCTAGATTTGCGCTATGCAAAAAACCGCATGGAAAAAGACCTATTAGAAGAGAAATAACATTTTTCGCAAAAGTGTGGAAAATGGCCATTTTTCGCAAAGTAGCAAAGGGGGGACCAAAGGAAAATTTTCAAAAATGGCCGATTTTTTGGTCGAACTTCGGAAGGCTAAAAAAATAGGAAATACAAGTCGCCTGATAGCCTAATTAGTATGGATTGAAAGCTAAACTATCCTAGATTTGCGCTATGCAAAAAACCGCATGGAAAAAGACCTATTAGAAGAGAAATAACATTTTTCGCAAAAGTGTGGAAAATGGCCATTTTTCGCAAAGTAGCAAAGGGGGGACCAAAGGAAAATTTTCAAAAATGGCCGATTTTTTGGTCGAACTTCGGAAGGCTAAAAAAATAGGAAATACAAGTCGCCTGATAGCCTAATTAGTATGGATTGAAAGCTAAACTATCCTAGATTTGCGCTATGCAAAAAACCGCATGGAAAAAGACCTATTAGAAGAGAAATAACATTTTTCGCAAAAGTGTGGAAAATGGCCATTTTTCGCAAAGTAGCAAAGGGGGGACCAAAGGAAAATTTTCAAAAATGGCCGATTTTTTGGTCGAACTTCGGAAGGCTAAAAAAATAGGAAATACAAGTCGCCTGATAGCCTAATTAGTATGGATTGAAAGCTAAACTATCCTAGATTTGCGCTATGCAAAAAACCGCATGGAAAAAGACCTATTAGAAGAGAAATAACATTTTTCGCAAAAGTGTGGAAAATGGCCATTTTTCGCAAAGTAGCAAAGGGGGGACCAAAGGAAAATTTTCAAAAATGGCCGATTTTTTGGTCGAACTTCGGAAGGCTAAAAAAATAGGAAATACAAGTCGCCTGATAGCCTAATTAGTATGGATTGAAAGCTAAACTATCCTAGATTTGCGCTATGCAAAAAACCGCATGGAAAAAGACCTATTAGAAGAGAAATAACATTTTTCGCAAAAGTGTGGAAAATGGCCATTTTTCGCAAAGTAGCAAAGGGGGGACCAAAGGAAAATTTTCAAAAATGGCCGATTTTTTGGTCGAACTTCGGAAGGCTAAAAAAATAGGAAATACAAGTCGCCTGATAGCCTAATTAGTATGGATTGAAAGCTAAACTATCCTAGATTTGCGCTATGCAAAAAACCGCATGGAAAAAGACCTATTAGAAGAGAAATAACATTTTTCGCAAAAGTGTGGAAAATGGCCATTTTTCGCAAAGTAGCAAAGGGGGGACCAAAGGAAAATTTTCAAAAATGGCCGATTTTTTGGTCGAACTTCGGAAGGCTAAAAAAATAGGAAATACAAGTCGCCTGATAGCCTAATTAGTATGGATTGAAAGCTAAACTATCCTAGATTTGCGCTATGCAAAAAACCGCATGGAAAAAGACCTATTAGAAGAGAAATAACATTTTTCGCAAAAGTGTGGAAAATGGCCATTTTTCGCAAAGTAGCAAAGGGGGGACCAAAGGAAAATTTTCAAAAATGGCCGATTTTTTGGTCGAACTTCGGAAGGCTAAAAAAATAGGAAATACAAGTCGCCTGATAGCCTAATTAGTATGGATTGAAAGCTAAACTATCCTAGATTTGCGCTATGCAAAAAACCGCATGGAAAAAGACCTATTAGAAGAGAAATAACATTTTTCGCAAAAGTGTGGAAAATGGCCATTTTTCGCAAAGTAGCAAAGGGGGGACCAAAGGAAAATTTTCAAAAATGGCCGATTTTTTGGTCGAACTTCGGAAGGCTAAAAAAATAGGAAATACAAGTCGCCTGATAGCCTAATTAGTATGGATTGAAAGCTAAACTATCCTAGATTTGCGCTATGCAAAAAACCGCATGGAAAAAGACCTATTAGAAGAGAAATAACATTTTTCGCAAAAGTGTGGAAAATGGCCATTTTTCGCAAAGTAGCAAAGGGGGGACCAAAGGAAAATTTTCAAAAATGGCCGATTTTTTGGTCGAACTTCGGAAGGCTAAAAAAATAGGAAATACAAGTCGCCTGATAGCCTAATTAGTATGGATTGAAAGCTAAACTATCCTAGATTTGCGCTATGCAAAAAACCGCATGGAAAAAGACCTATTAGAAGAGAAATAACATTTTTCGCAAAAGTGTGGAAAATGGCCATTTTTCGCAAAGTAGCAAAGGGGGGACCAAAGGAAAATTTTCAAAAATGGCCGATTTTTTGGTCGAACTTCGGAAGGCTAAAAAAATAGGAAATACAAGTCGCCTGATAGCCTAATTAGTATGGATTGAAAGCTAAACTATCCTAGATTTGCGCTATGCAAAAAACCGCATGGAAAAAGACCTATTAGAAGAGAAATAACATTTTTCGCAAAAGTGTGGAAAATGGCCATTTTTCGCAAAGTAGCAAAGGGGGGACCAAAGGAAAATTTTCAAAAATGGCCGATTTTTGGTCGAACTTCGGAAGGCTAAAAAAATAGGAAATACAAGTCGCCTGATAGCCTAATTAGTATGGATTGAAAGCTAAACTATCCTAGATTTGCGCTATGCAAAAAACCGCATGGAAAAAGACCTATTAGAAGAGAAATAACATTTTTCGCAAAAGTGTGGAAAATGGCCATTTTTCGCAAAGTAGCAAAGGGGGGACCAAAGGAAAATTTTCAAAAATGGCCGATTTTTTGGTCGAACTTCGGAAGGCTAAAAAAATAGGAAATACAAGTCGCCTGATAGCCTAATTAGTATGGATTGAAAGCTAAACTATCCTAGATTTGCGCTATGCAAAAAACCGCATGGAAAAAGACCTATTAGAAGAGAAATAACATTTTTCGCAAAAGTGTGGAAAATGGCCATTTTTCGCAAAGTAGCAAAGGGGGGACCAAAGGAAAATTTTCAAAAATGGCCGATTTTTTGGTCGAACTTCGGAAGGCTAAAAAAATAGGAAATACAAGTCGCCTGATAGCCTAATTAGTATGGATTGAAAGCTAAACTATCCTAGATTTGCGCTATGCAAAAAACCGCATGGAAAAAGACCTATTAGAAGAGAAATAACATTTTTCGCAAAAGTGTGGAAAATGGCCATTTTTCGCAAAGTAGCAAAGGGGGGACCAAAGGAAAATTTTCAAAAATGGCCGATTTTTTGGTCGAACTTCGGAAGGCTAAAAAAATAGGAAATACAAGTCGCCTGATAGCCTAATTAGTATGGATTGAAAGCTAAACTATCCTAGATTTGCGCTATGCAAAAAACCGCATGGAAAAAGACCTATTAGAAGAGAAATAACATTTTTCGCAAAAGTGTGGAAAATGGCCATTTTTCGCAAAGTAGCAAAGGGGGGACCAAAGGAAAATTTTCAAAAATGGCCGATTTTTTGGTCGAACTTCGGAAGGCTAAAAAAATAGGAAATACAAGTCGCCTGATAGCCTAATTAGTATGGATTGAAAGCTAAACTATCCTAGATTTGCGCTATGCAAAAAACCGCATGGAAAAAGACCTATTAGAAGAGAAATAACATTTTTCGCAAAAGTGTGGAAAATGGCCATTTTTCGCAAAGTAGCAAAGGGGGGACCAAAGGAAAATTTTCAAAAATGGCCGATTTTTTGGTCGAACTTCGGAAGGCTAAAAAAATAGGAAATACAAGTCGCCTGATAGCCTAATTAGTATGGATTGAAAGCTAAACTATCCTAGATTTGCGCTATGCAAAAAACCGCATGGAAAAAGACCTATTAGAAGAGAAATAACATTTTTCGCAAAAGTGTGGAAAATGGCCATTTTTCGCAAAGTAGCAAAGGGGGGACCAAAGGAAAATTTTCAAAAATGGCCGATTTTTTGGTCGAACTTCGGAAGGCTAAAAAAATAGGAAATACAAGTCGCCTGATAGCCTAATTAGTATGGATTGAAAGCTAAACTATCCTAGATTTGCGCTATGCAAAAAACCGCATGGAAAAAGACCTATTAGAAGAGAAATAACATTTTTCGCAAAAGTGTGGAAAATGGCCATTTTTCGCAAAGTAGCAAAGGGGGGACCAAAGGAAAATTTTCAAAAATGGCCGATTTTTTGGTCGAACTTCGGAAGGCTAAAAAAATAGGAAATACAAGTCGCCTGATAGCCTAATTAGTATGGATTGAAAGCTAAACTATCCTAGATTTGCGCTATGCAAAAAACCGCATGGAAAAAGACCTATTAGAAGAGAAATAACATTTTTCGCAAAAGTGTGGAAAATGGCCATTTTTCGCAAAGTAGCAAAGGGGGGACCAAAGGAAAATTTTCAAAAATGGCCGATTTTTTGGTCGAACTTCGGAAGGCTAAAAAAATAGGAAATACAAGTCGCCTGATAGCCTAATTAGTATGGATTGAAAGCTAAACTATCCTAGATTTGCGCTATGCAAAAAACCGCATGGAAAAAGACCTATTAGAAGAGAAATAACATTTTTCGCAAAAGTGTGGAAAATGGCCATTTTTCGCAAAGTAGCAAAGGGGGGACCAAAGGAAAATTTTCAAAAATGGCCGATTTTTTGGTCGAACTTCGGAAGGCTAAAAAAATAGGAAATACAAGTCGCCTGATAGCCTAATTAGTATGGATTGAAAGCTAAACTATCCTAGATTTGCGCTATGCAAAAAACCGCATGGAAAAAGACCTATTAGAAGAGAAATAACATTTTTCGCAAAAGTGTGGAAAATGGCCATTTTTCGCAAAGTAGCAAAGGGGGGACCAAAGGAAAATTTTCAAAAATGGCCGATTTTTTGGTCGAACTTCGGAAGGCTAAAAAAATAGGAAATACAAGTCGCCTGATAGCCTAATTAGTATGGATTGAAAGCTAAACTATCCTAGATTTGCGCTATGCAAAAAACCGCATGGAAAAAGACCTATTAGAAGAGAAATAACATTTTTCGCAAAAGTGTGGAAAATGGCCATTTTTCGCAAAGTAGCAAAGGGGGGACCAAAGGAAAATTTTCAAAAATGGCCGATTTTTTGGTCGAACTTCGGAAGGCTAAAAAAATAGGAAATACAAGTCGCCTGATAGCCTAATTAGTATGGATTGAAAGCTAAACTATCCTAGATTTGCGCTATGCAAAAAACCGCATGGAAAAAGACCTATTAGAAGAGAAATAACATTTTTCGCAAAAGTGTGGAAAATGGCCATTTTTCGCAAAGTAGCAAAGGGGGGACCAAAGGAAAATTTTCAAAAATGGCCGATTTTTTGGTCGAACTTCGGAAGGCTAAAAAAATAGGAAATACAAGTCGCCTGATAGCCTAATTAGTATGGATTGAAAGCTAAACTATCCTAGATTTGCGCTATGCAAAAAACCGCATGGAAAAAGACCTATTAGAAGAGAAATAACATTTTTCGCAAAAGTGTGGAAAATGGCCATTTTTCGCAAAGTAGCAAAGGGGGGACCAAAGGAAAATTTTCAAAAATGGCCGATTTTTTGGTCGAACTTCGGAAGGCTAAAAAAATAGGAAATACAAGTCGCCTGATAGCCTAATTAGTATGGATTGAAAGCTAAACTATCCTAGATTTGCGCTATGCAAAAAACCGCATGGAAAAAGACCTATTAGAAGAGAAATAACATTTTTCGCAAAAGTGTGGAAAATGGCCATTTTTCGCAAAGTAGCAAAGGGGGGACCAAAGGAAAATTTTCAAAAATGGCCGATTTTTTGGTCGAACTTCGGAAGGCTAAAAAAATAGGAAATACAAGTCGCCTGATAGCCTAATTAGTATGGATTGAAAGCTAAACTATCCTAGATTTGCGCTATGCAAAAAACCGCATGGAAAAAGACCTATTAGAAGAGAAATAACATTTTTCGCAAAAGTGTGGAAAATGGCCATTTTTCGCAAAGTAGCAAAGGGGGGACCAAAGGAAAATTTTCAAAAATGGCCGATTTTTTGGTCGAACTTCGGAAGGCTAAAAAAATAGGAAATACAAGTCGCCTGATAGCCTAATTAGTATGGATTGAAAGCTAAACTATCCTAGATTTGCGCTATGCAAAAAACCGCATGGAAAAAGACCTATTAGAAGAGAAATAACATTTTTCGCAAAAGTGTGGAAAATGGCCATTTTTCGCAAAGTAGCAAAGGGGGGACCAAAGGAAAATTTTCAAAAATGGCCGATTTTTTGGTCGAACTTCGGAAGGCTAAAAAAATAGGAAATACAAGTCGCCTGATAGCCTAATTAGTATGGATTGAAAGCTAAACTATCCTAGATTTGCGCTATGCAAAAAACCGCATGGAAAAAGACCTATTAGAAGAGAAATAACATTTTTCGCAAAAGTGTGGAAAATGGCCATTTTTCGCAAAGTAGCAAAGGGGGGACCAAAGGAAAATTTTCAAAAATGGCCGATTTTTTGGTCGAACTTCGGAAGGCTAAAAAAATAGGAAATACAAGTCGCCTGATAGCCTAATTAGTATGGATTGAAAGCTAAACTATCCTAGATTTGCGCTATGCAAAAAACCGCATGGAAAAAGACCTATTAGAAGAGAAATAACATTTTTCGCAAAAGTGTGGAAAATGGCCATTTTTCGCAAAGTAGCAAAGGGGGGACCAAAGGAAAATTTTCAAAAATGGCCGATTTTTTGGTCGAACTTCGGAAGGCTAAAAAAATAGGAAATACAAGTCGCCTGATAGCCTAATTAGTATGGATTGAAAGCTAAACTATCCTAGATTTGCGCTATGCAAAAAACCGCATGGAAAAAGACCTATTAGAAGAGAAATAACATTTTTCGCAAAAGTGTGGAAAATGGCCATTTTTCGCAAAGTAGCAAAGGGGGGACCAAAGGAAAATTTTCAAAAATGGCCGATTTTTTGGTCGAACTTCGGAAGGCTAAAAAAATAGGAAATACAAGTCGCCTGATAGCCTAATTAGTATGGATTGAAAGCTAAACTATCCTAGATTTGCGCTATGCAAAAAACCGCATGGAAAAAGACCTATTAGAAGAGAAATAACATTTTTCGCAAAAGTGTGGAAAATGGCCATTTTTCGCAAAGTAGCAAAGGGGGGACCAAAGGAAAATTTTCAAAAATGGCCGATTTTTTGGTCGAACTTCGGAAGGCTAAAAAAATAGGAAATACAAGTCGCCTGATAGCCTAATTAGTATGGATTGAAAGCTAAACTATCCTAGATTTGCGCTATGCAAAAAACCGCATGGAAAAAGACCTATTAGAAGAGAAATAACATTTTTCGCAAAAGTGTGGAAAATGGCCATTTTTCGCAAAGTAGCAAAGGGGGGACCAAAGGAAAATTTTCAAAAATGGCCGATTTTTTGGTCGAACTTCGGAAGGCTAAAAAAATAGGAAATACAAGTCGCCTGATAGCCTAATTAGTATGGATTGAAAGCTAAACTATCCTAGATTTGCGCTATGCAAAAAACCGCATGGAAAAAGACCTATTAGAAGAGAAATAACATTTTTCGCAAAAGTGTGGAAAATGGCCATTTTTCGCAAAGTAGCAAAGGGGGGACCAAAGGAAAATTTTCAAAAATGGCCGATTTTTTGGTCGAACTTCGGAAGGCTAAAAAAATAGGAAATACAAGTCGCCTGATAGCCTAATTAGTATGGATTGAAAGCTAAACTATCCTAGATTTGCGCTATGCAAAAAACCGCATGGAAAAAGACCTATTAGAAGAGAAATAACATTTTTCGCAAAAGTGTGGAAAATGGCCATTTTTCGCAAAGTAGCAAAGGGGGGACCAAAGGAAAATTTTCAAAAATGGCCGATTTTTTGGTCGAACTTCGGAAGGCTAAAAAAATAGGAAATACAAGTCGCCTGATAGCCTAATTAGTATGGATTGAAAGCTAAACTATCCTAGATTTGCGCTATGCAAAAAACCGCATGGAAAAAGACCTATTAGAAGAGAAATAACATTTTTCGCAAAAGTGTGGAAAATGGCCATTTTTCGCAAAGTAGCAAAGGGGGGACCAAAGGAAAATTTTCAAAAATGGCCGATTTTTTGGTCGAACTTCGGAAGGCTAAAAAAATAGGAAATACAAGTCGCCTGATAGCCTAATTAGTATGGATTGAAAGCTAAACTATCCTAGATTTGCGCTATGCAAAAAACCGCATGGAAAAAGACCTATTAGAAGAGAAATAACATTTTTCGCAAAAGTGTGGAAAATGGCCATTTTTCGCAAAGTAGCAAAGGGGGGACCAAAGGAAAATTTTCAAAAATGGCCGATTTTTGGTCGAACTTCGGAAGGCTAAAAAAATAGGAAATACAAGTCGCCTGATAGCCTAATTAGTATGGATTGAAAGCTAAACTATCCTAGATTTGCGCTATGCAAAAAACCGCATGGAAAAAGACCTATTAGAAGAGAAATAACATTTTTCGCAAAAGTGTGGAAAATGGCCATTTTTCGCAAAGTAGCAAAGGGGGGACCAAAGGAAAATTTTCAAAAATGGCCGATTTTTTGGTCGAACTTCGGAAGGCTAAAAAAATAGGAAATACAAGTCGCCTGATAGCCTAATTAGTATGGATTGAAAGCTAAACTATCCTAGATTTGCGCTATGCAAAAAACCGCATGGAAAAAGACCTATTAGAAGAGAAATAACATTTTTCGCAAAAGTGTGGAAAATGGCCATTTTTCGCAAAGTAGCAAAGGGGGGACCAAAGGAAAATTTTCAAAAATGGCCGATTTTTTGGTCGAACTTCGGAAGGCTAAAAAAATAGGAAATACAAGTCGCCTGATAGCCTAATTAGTATGGATTGAAAGCTAAACTATCCTAGATTTGCGCTATGCAAAAAACCGCATGGAAAAAGACCTATTAGAAGAGAAATAACATTTTTCGCAAAAGTGTGGAAAATGGCCATTTTTCGCAAAGTAGCAAAGGGGGGACCAAAGGAAAATTTTCAAAAATGGCCGATTTTTTGGTCGAACTTCGGAAGGCTAAAAAAATAGGAAATACAAGTCGCCTGATAGCCTAATTAGTATGGATTGAAAGCTAAACTATCCTAGATTTGCGCTATGCAAAAAACCGCATGGAAAAAGACCTATTAGAAGAGAAATAACATTTTTCGCAAAAGTGTGGAAAATGGCCATTTTTCGCAAAGTAGCAAAGGGGGGACCAATGGAAATTTGTCAAAAATGGCCGATTTTTTGGTCGAACTTCGGAAGGCTAAAAAAATAGGAAATACAAGTCGCCTGATAGCCTAATTAGTATGGATTGAAAGCTAAACTATCCTAGATTTGCGCTATGCAAAAAACCGCATGGAAAAAGACCTATTAGAAGAGAAATAACATTTTTCGCAAAAGTGTGGAAAATGGCCATTTTTCGCAAAGTAGCAAAGGGGGGACCAAAGGAAAATTTTCAAAAATGGCCGATTTTTTGGTCGAACTTCGGAAGGCTAAAAAAATAGGAAATACAAGTCGCCTGATAGCCTAATTAGTATGGATTGAAAGCTAAACTATCCTAGATTTGCGCTATGCAAAAAACCGCATGGAAAAAGACCTATTAGAAGAGAAATAACATTTTTCGCAAAAGTGTGGAAAATGGCCATTTTTCGCAAAGTAGCAAAGGGGGGACCAAAGGAAAATTTTCAAAAATGGCCGATTTTTTGGTCGAACTTCGGAAGGCTAAAAAAATAGGAAATACAAGTCGCCTGATAGCCTAATTAGTATGGATTGAAAGCTAAACTATCCTAGATTTGCGCTATGCAAAAAACCGCATGGAAAAAGACCTATTAGAAGAGAAATAACATTTTTCGCAAAAGTGTGGAAAATGGCCATTTTTCGCAAAGTAGCAAAGGGGGGACCAAAGGAAAATTTTCAAAAATGGCCGATTTTTTGGTCGAACTTCGGAAGGCTAAAAAAATAGGAAATACAAGTCGCCTGATAGCCTAATTAGTATGGATTGAAAGCTAAACTATCCTAGATTTGCGCTATGCAAAAAACCGCATGGAAAAAGACCTATTAGAAGAGAAATAACATTTTTCGCAAAAGTGTGGAAAATGGCCATTTTTCGCAAAGTAGCAAAGGGGGGACCAAAGGAAAATTTTCAAAAATGGCCGATTTTTTGGTCGAACTTCGGAAGGCTAAAAAAATAGGAAATACAAGTCGCCTGATAGCCTAATTAGTATGGATTGAAAGCTAAACTATCCTAGATTTGCGCTATGCAAAAAACCGCATGGAAAAAGACCTATTAGAAGAGAAATAACATTTTTCGCAAAAGTGTGGAAAATGGCCATTTTTCGCAAAGTAGCAAAGGGGGGACCAAAGGAAAATTTTCAAAAATGGCCGATTTTTTGGTCGAACTTCGGAAGGCTAAAAAAATAGGAAATACAAGTCGCCTGATAGCCTAATTAGTATGGATTGAAAGCTAAACTATCCTAGATTTGCGCTATGCAAAAAACCGCATGGAAAAAGACCTATTAGAAGAGAAATAACATTTTTCGCAAAAGTGTGGAAAATGGCCATTTTTCGCAAAGTAGCAAAGGGGGGACCAAAGGAAAATTTTCAAAAATGGCCGATTTTTTGGTCGAACTTCGGAAGGCTAAAAAAATAGGAAATACAAGTCGCCTGATAGCCTAATTAGTATGGATTGAAAGCTAAACTATCCTAGATTTGCGCTATGCAAAAAACCGCATGGAAAAGACCTATTAGAAGAGAAATAACATTTTTCGCAAAAGTGTGGAAAATGGCCATTTTTCGCAAAGTAGCAAAGGGGGGACCAAAGGAAAATTTTCAAAAATGGCCGATTTTTTGGTCGAACTTCGGAAGGCTAAAAAAATAGGAAATACAAGTCGCCTGATAGCCTAATTAGTATGGATTGAAAGCTAAACTATCCTAGATTTGCGCTATGCAAAAAACCGCATGGAAAAAGACCTATTAGAAGAGAAATAACATTTTTCGCAAAAGTGTCGAAAATGGCCATTTTTCGCAAAGTAGCAAAGGGGGGACAAAGGAAAATTTTCAAAAATGGCCGATTTTTTGGTCGAACTTCGGAAGGCTAAAAAAATAGGAAATACAAGTCGCCTGATAGCCTAATTAGTATGGATTGAAAGCTAAACTATCCTAGATTTGCGCTATGCAAAAAACCGCATGGAAAAAGACCTATTAGAAGAGAAATAACATTTTTCGCAAAAGTGTGGAAAATGGCCATTTTTCGCAAAGTAGCAAAGGGGGGACCAAAGGAAAATTTTCAAAAATGGCCGATTTTTTGGTCGAACTTCGGAAGGCTAAAAAAATAGGAAATACAAGTCGCCTGATAGCCTAATTAGTATGGATTGAAAGCTAAACTATCCTAGATTTGCGCTATGCAAAAAACCGCATGGAAAAAGACCTATTAGAAGAGAAATAACATTTTTCGCAAAAGTGTGGAAAATGGCCATTTTTCGCAAAGTAGCAAAGGGGGGACCAAAGGAAAATTTTCAAAAATGGCCGATTTTTTGGTCGAACTTCGGAAGGCTAAAAAAATAGGAAATACAAGTCGCCTGATAGCCTAATTAGTATGGATTGAAAGCTAAACTATCCTAGATTTGCGCTATGCAAAAAACCGCATGGAAAAAGACCTATTAGAAGAGAAATAACATTTTTCGCAAAAGTGTGGAAAATGGCCATTTTTCGCAAAGTAGCAAAGGGGGGACCAAAGGAAAATTTTCAAAAATGGCCGATTTTTTGGTCGAACTTCGGAAGGCTAAAAAAATAGGAAATACAAGTCGCCTGATAGCCTAATTAGTATGGATTGAAAGCTAAACTATCCTAGATTTGCGCTATGCAAAAAACCGCATGGAAAAAGACCTATTAGAAGAGAAATAACATTTTTCGCAAAGTAGCAAAGGGGGGACCAAAGGAAATTTTTTAAAAATGGCCGACTTTTTGGTCGAACTTCGGAAGGCTAAAAAATAGGAAATACAAGTCGCCTGATAGCCTAATTAGTATGGATTGAAAGCTAAACTATCCTAGATTTGCGCTATGCAAAAAACCGCATGGAAAAAGACCTATTAGAAGAGAAATAACATTTTTCGCAAAAGTGTGGAAAATGGCCATTTTTCGCAAAGTAGCAAAGGGGGGACCAAAGGAAAATTTTCAAAAATGGCCGATTTTTTGGTCGAACTTCGGAAGGCTAAAAAAATAGGAAATACAAGTCGCCTGATAGCCTAATTAGTATGGATTGAAAGCTAAACTATCCTAGATTTGCGCTATGCAAAAAACCGCATGGAAAAAGACCTATTAGAAGAGAAATAACATTTTTCGCAAAAGTGTGGAAAATGGCCATTTTTCGCAAAGTAGCAAAGGGGGGACCAAAGGAAAATTTTCAAAAATGGCCGATTTTTTGGTCGAACTTCGGAAGGCTAAAAAAATAGGAAATACAAGTCGCCTGATAGCCTAATTAGTATGGATTGAAAGCTAAACTATCCTAGATTTGCGCTATGCAAAAAACCGCATGGAAAAAGACCTATTAGAAGAGAAATAACATTTTTCGCAAAAGTGTGGAAAATGGCCATTTTTCGCAAAGTAGCAAAGGGGGGACCAAAGGAAAATTTTCAAAAATGGCCGATTTTTTGGTCGAACTTCGGAAGGCTAAAAAAATAGGAAATACAAGTCGCCTGATAGCCTAATTAGTATGGATTGAAAGCTAAACTATCCTAGATTTGCGCTATGCAAAAAACCGCATGGAAAAAGACCTATTAGAAGAGAAATAACATTTTTCGCAAAAGTGTCGAAAATGGCCATTTTTCGCGAAGTAGCAAAGGGGGGACCAAAGGAATTTTTCAAAAATGGCCGATTTTTTGGTCGAGCTTCGGAAGGCTAAAAAAATAGGAAATACAAGTCGCCTGATAGCCTAATTAGTATGGATTGAAAGCTAAACTATCCTAGATTTGCGCTATGCAAAAACCGCATGGAAAAAGACCTATTAGAAGAGAAATAACATTTTTCGCAAAAGTGTGGAAAATGGCCATTTTTCGCAAAGTAGCAAAGGGGGGACCAAAGGAAAATTTTCAAAAATGGCCGATTTTTGGTCGAACTTCGGAAGGCTAAAAAAATAGGAAATACAAGTCGCCTGATAGCCTAATTAGTATGGATTGAAAGCTAAACTATCCTAGATTTGCGCTATGCAAAAAACCGCATGGAAAAAGACCTATTAGAAGAGAAATAACATTTTTCGCAAAAGTGTGGAAAATGGCCATTTTTCGCAAAGTAGCAAAGGGGGGACCAAAGGAAAATTTTCAAAAATGGCCGATTTTTTGGTCGAACTTCGGAAGGCTAAAAAAATAGGAAATACAAGTCGCCTGATAGCCTAATTAGTATGGATTGAAAGCTAAACTATCCTAGATTTGCGCTATGCAAAAAACCGCATGGAAAAAGACCTATTAGAAGAGAAATAACATTTTTCGCAAAAGTGTGGAAAATGGCCATTTTTCGCAAAGTAGCAAAGGGGGGACCAAAGGAAAATTTTCAAAAATGGCCGATTTTTTGGTCGAACTTCGGAAGGCTAAAAAAATAGGAAATACAAGTCGCCTGATAGCCTAATTAGTATGGATTGAAAGCTAAACTATCCTAGATTTGCGCTATGCAAAAAACCGCATGGAAAAAGACCTATTAGAAGAGAAATAACATTTTTCGCAAAAGTGTCGAAAATGGCCATTTTTCGCAAAGTAGCAAAGGGGGGACCAAAGGAAAATTTTCAAAAATGGCCGATTTTTTGGTCGAACTTCGGAAGGCTAAAAAAATAGGAAATACAAGTCGCCTGATAGCCTAATTAGTATGGATTGAAAGCTAAACTATCCTAGATTTGCGCTATGCAAAAAACCGCATGGAAAAAGACCTATTAGAAGAGAAATAACATTTTTCGCAAAAGTGCGAAAATGGGCATTTTTTCGCAAAGTAGCAAAGGGGGGACCAAGGGAAAATTTCAAAAATGGCCGATTTTTTGAGCAAACTTCGGAAGGCTAAAAAAATAGGAAATACAAGTCGCCTGATAGCCTAATTAGTATGGATTGAAAGCTAAACTATCCTAGATTTGCGCTATGCAAAAAACCGCATGGAAAAAGACCTATTAGAAGAGAAAT
>NW_027179599.1:0-36581 GCF_036669935.1 Montipora foliosa | reverse complement strand
TTTGATACTTTTGCGAAGAATGATTATTTGCTCCTATCTAAATCGTCAGAGGTTTTGTTTTTCAATTCGGTTTCTGTATGTTAATGCATAGCACAAATCTAGGATAGTTTAGCTTTTCAATCCATACGAATTAGAGCCCCATCAGGCGACCTTGTAATTTCCTATTTTTTTGAGACCTTCCGAAATATAAAGCGACCAAAAATCGGCCATGTTGTTGAAAATTTTCCCTATGGTCAGTCGACGGACAGGAGGGAGGGGGGTGGGGGGGGACGGGCAGGCGGTGGACGGGTTTTGCTACTTTGCTACAAGACAAGTAATGGGCCGATTTATTGATACTTTTGCGAAAAATCAGATTTCGCCTCTAATATCGGTCTTGGTTTTGTCACTGCGGTCTTTTGCACAGCAGAAATCTAGGATAGTTTAGCTTTCAATCCATACTAATTAGGCCATCAGGCGACTTGTATTTCCTATTTTTTTAGCCTTCCGAAGTTCGACCAAAAAATCGGCCATTTTTGAAAATTTTCCTTTGGTCCCCCCTTTGCTACTTTGCCAAAAATGGCCGATTTGCGATACTTTTGTCGAAAAATGTTATTTCTCCTCTAATAGGTCTTTTTTCATGCGGTTTTTTTGCATAGCAGAAATCTAGGATAGTTTAGCTTTCAATCCATACTAATTAGGCCATCAGGCGACTTGTATTTCCTATTTTTTTAGCCTTCCGATTTTCGACCAAAAAATCGGCCATTTTTGAAAATTTTCCTTTGGTCCCCCCTTTGCTACTTTGCCAAAAATGGCCCATTTTTGAAACTTTTGCGAAAAATGTTATTCTCCTCTAATAGGTCTTTTTTCATGCGGTTTTTTCCATAGCACAAATCTAGGATAGTTTAGCTTTCAATCCATACTAATTAGGCCATCAGGCGACTTGTATTTCCTATTTTTTTAGCTTTCCGAAGATCGACCAAAAAATCGGCCATTTTTGAAAATTTTCCTTTGGTCCCCCTTTGCTACTTTGCCAAAAATGGCCATTTTGACACTTTTGCGAAAAATGTTATTCTCTCTAATAGGTCTTTTTTCATGCGGTTTTTTGCAGAGCACAAATCTAGGATAGTTTAGCTTTCAATCCATACTAATTAGGCCATCAGGCGACTTGTATTTCCTATTTTTTTAGCCTTCCGAAGTTCGACCAAAAAATCGGCCAGTTTTGAAAATTTTCCTTTGGTCCCCCCTTTTGCTACTTTGCTAAAAATGGCCGATTTTGATACTTTTGCGAAAAATGTTATTTCTCCTCTAATAGGTCTTTTTTCATGCGGTTTTTTGCATAGCACAAATCTAGGATAGTTTATGCTTTCAATCCATACTAATTAGGCCATCAGGCGACTTGTATTTCCTATTTTTTTAGCCTTCCGAAGTTCGACCAAAAAATCGGCCATTTTTGAAAATTTTACTTTGGTCCCCCCTTTGCTACTTTGCCAAAAATGGCCATTTTCGATACTTTTGCGAAAAATGTTATTTCTCCTCTAATAGGTCTTTTTTCATGCGGTTTTTTGCATAGCACAAATCTAGGATAGTTTAGCTTTCAATCCATACTAATTAGGCCATCAGGCGACTTGTATTTCCTATTTTTTTAGCCTTCCGAAGTTCGACCAAAAAATCGGCCATTTTTGAAAATTTTCCTTTGGTCCCCCCTTTGCTACTTTGCCAAAAATGGCCATTTTCGATACTTTTGCGAAATATGTTATTCTCCTCTAATATGTCTTTTTCATGCGGTTTTTTGCATAGCACAAATCTAGGATAGTTTAGCTTTCAATCCATACTAATTAGGCCATCAGGCGAATTGTATTTCCTATTTTTTAGCCTTCCGAAGTTCGACCAAAAATCGGCCATTTTTGAAAATTTTCCCTTTGGTCCCCTCTTTGCTACTTTGCCAAAAATGTCCTTTTTTTATACTTTTGCGAAAAATGTTATTTCTCCTCTTATAGTTATTTTTTCATGCGGTTTTTTGCATAGCACAAATCTAGGATAGTTTAGCTTTCAATCCATACTAATTAGGCCATCAGGCGACTTGTATTGCCTATATTTTTAGCGTTCCGAAGTTAGACGAAAAATTGGGCTATTTTTGACAATTTTCCTTTGGTCCCCCCCTTTGCTACTTTGCCAAAAATGGCCGTGTTTTGATACTTTTGCGAAAAAGGGTATTTCTGCTCTAATAGGTCTTTTTTCATGCGGTTTTTTGCATAGCACAAATCTAGGATAGCTTTTAGCTTTCAATCCGATACTAATTAGGCCATCAGGCGACTTGTATTTACTATTTTTTTAGCCTTCGGAAGTTCGACCAAAAAAATCGGCCATTTTTGAAAATTTTCCTTTGGTCCCCCCTTTGCTACTTTGCCAAAACACTGGCGTTTTTGATACTTTGTGCGAAAAATGCATTTTCCTCCTCTAATAGGTCTTTTTTTTCATGCGGTTTTTTTGCATGAGCACAAATCTAGAATAGTTTAGCTTCAATCCATAAACTAATTAGGAATCCAGGCGAACTTGTATTTCCTCTGTTTTTGTAACAGCCTTCCCGAAGTTCGACCAAAAAATCGGCCATTTTTCGAAAATTTTCCTTTGGGTCCCCCCTTTGCTACTTTGCCAAAAATGGCCGTTTTGATACTATTTGCGAAAAATGTCAGTTCTCCTCTAATAGGTCTTTTTTCATGCGGCTTTTTTTTGCATAGCCACAAATCTAGGATAGTTTAGGCTTTCAATCCATACTAATTAGCCATCAGGCGGTGTATTTCCTATTTTTTACGCCTTCCGAAGTTTCGACCAAAAAATCGTGCACATTTTTGAAAATTTGCCTTTGGTCCCCCCATTTGCTCACTTTTGCCAAACAATGGCCGATTTTGATACTTTTGCGAAAAATGTTATTTCTCCTCTAATAGGTCTTTTTTCATGCGGTTTTTTGCATAGCACAAATCGAGGATAGTTTAGCTTTCAATCCATACTAATTAGGACATCCGGAGAATTTTATTTTACATTTTGTAGGCTTCCTAAGTTCGACCAAAAAATCGGCCATTTTTGAAAATTTTCCTTTGGTCCCCCCTTTGCTACTTTGCCAAAAATGGCCATTTTGATACTTTTGCGAAATTGTTATTTCTCCTCTAATAGGTCCTTTTTCATGCGGTTTTTTTGCATAGCAAAAATCTAGGATAGTTTAGCTTTCAATCCATACTAATTAGTCCAACAGGCGACTTGTATTTCCTATTTTTTTATCCTTCGGAAGTTCGACCAAAAAATCGGCCATTTTTGAAAATTTTCCTTTGGTCCCCCCTTTGCTACTTTGCCAAAAATGGCAGTTTTTGATACTTTTGCGAAAAATGTTATTTCTCCTCTAATAGGTCTTTTTTCATGCGGTTTTTTGCATAGCAAATCTAGGATAGTTTAGCAATCAATATATACTAATTTGGCCATCCGGCGACTTGTATTTCCTATTTTTTTAGGCTTCGGCAGTTCGACCTTAATATCTGCCATTTTTGAAAATTTTCCTTTGGTCCCCCCTTTGCTACTTTGCCAAAAATGGCCGTTTTTGATACTTTTGCGAAAATGTTATTTCTCCTCTAATAGGTCTTTTTTCATGCGGTTTTTTGCATAGCACAAATCTAGGATAGTTTAGCTTTCAATCCATACTAATTAGGCCATCAGGCGACTTGTATTTCCTATTTTTTTAGCCTTCGGACGTTCGACCAAAAAATCGGCCATTTTTGAAAATTTTCCTTTGGTCCCCCTTTGCTACTTTGCCAAAAATGGCCGTTTTTGATACTTTTGCGAAATATGTTATTCCTCCTCTAATAGGTCTTTTTTTCATGCGGTTTTTTGCATAGCACAAATCTAGGATACGTTTAGCTTTCAATTCCTTACTTAATTAGGCCATCAGTGCCGACTTGTATTTCCTATTTTTTTTAAGCACTTCCGAAGTTCGACCAAAAAAATGTCGGCCATTTTTGACAAATTTTCCTTTGGTCCCCCCCTTTGCTAACTTTGCCAAAAATGGGCCGATTTTGCATACTTTTGCGAAAAATGTTAGTTCTCCTCTAATAGGTCTTTTTTCATGCGGTTTTTTGCATAGCACCAATCTAGGATAGTTATAGCTTTTTCCCAAAAAAAATTCCATACTAATTAGGCCATCAGGCGACTTGTATTTCCTATTTTTTTAGCCTTCGGGAAGTTTCGACCAAAATCTGGGCCATTTTTGAAAATTTTCCTTATGGTCCCCCCTTTGTTACTTTGCCAAAAATGGCCGTTTTTGATACTTTTGCGAAAAAATGTTACTTTTCTCCCTCTAATAGAGTCTTTTTCTCATGCGGTTTTTTGCATAGCACAAATCTAGGATAAGTTTTAGCTTGCCCTCCATACTAATTAGGCCATCAGGCGCCTTGTATTTCCTACTTTTTTTAAGCCTTCCGGAGTTCGACCAAAAAATCGGCCATTTTGAAAATTTTCCTTGGGTCCCCCCTTTGCTACTTTGCCAAAAAATGGCAGATTTTGATACTTTTGCGAAAAATGTCAGTTTCTCCTCTAATAGGTCCTTTTTTGCCATTGCGGTTTTTTTGGCATAGCACAAATCTAGGATAGTTTAGCTTTTCAATCCAGTACTAATTAGGCCCTTCAGGCGACTTGTATTTCCTATTATTTTGTAGCCATTCGGAAGGTTCGACCAAAAAATCCCCCCCCCCCGGGCCATTTTTGGGTGAAAAATTTTTCCTTTGGTCCCCCCTTATGCTACTTGGCCAAAAATGGCCGATTTTGATACTTTTGCGAAAAATGTTATTTCTCCTCTAATAGCGTCCTTTTTTCACTGCGGTTTTTTTGCATAGCACAAATCTAGGATAAGTTTAGCTTTCAATCCATACTAAATTAGGCCAATCAGGCGACTTGTATATTCTATTTTTTTAGCCTTCCGAAGTTTCGACCAAAAAACTCCGGCCATTTTTGAAAATTTGGTCCTGTTGTGTCCCCCCTTTGGTTACTTTGCCAAAAATGGCCGATTTTAGATACTTTTGCGAAAACTGTTATTCCTCCTCTAATAGGTCTTATTTTCATGCGGTTTACTTTTGAATAGCACAAATGCTAGGATAGTTTACAGCTTTCAATCCATACTAATTAGGACCATCAGGCGACTTTGTATTTTCCTATTTTTTTAGCCTTCCGAAGTTCGACCAAAAATCGGCCATATTTTGAAAATTTTTCTTTGGTCCCCCCTTTGCTACTTTGCCAAAAATGGCCGATTTTGCTACTTTTGCGAAATATGTTGTGTCTCCTCTTATAAGCCTTTTTTCATTCGTGTTTTTGCTTAGCACATATCTAGGATAGTTTAGCTTTCAATCCATACTACTTAGGCCATCAGGACGACTTCGGCATTTCCTATTTTTGTAGCCTGACGGAAGTTCGACCAAAAAATCTGCCATTTTTGAAAATTTTCCTTTGGTCCCCCCTTTGCTACTTTGCCAAAAAGGGCCGATTTTGATACTTTTGCGAAAAATGTTATTTATACTCTAATAGGGTCTTTTTTCATGCGGTGATTTTGCATAGCACCAATCTAGGATAGTTTAGCGGTTCAATCCATACTAATTAGGCCATCAGGCGACTGGTATTTCCTATTTTTTTAGCACTTCGGAAGTTCGACCAAAAAATCGGCCATTTGGTGAAAATTTACCTTTGGTCCCCCGTTTGCTATTTTTTCTTTGCCAAAAATGGCCGATTTTGATACTTTTGCGAAAAAATGTTATTTATCCTCTAATTCTACTTTTTTCATGCGGTTTTTTGCATAGCACAAATTTAGGATAGTTTAGCTTTCCTCCATACTAATTAGGCCATCAGGCGACTGGTATTTCCTATTTTTTTAGCCGTCGGAAGTTCGACCAACAAAAGTCGGCCATTTTTGAAAATTTTACGTTGGTCCCCCCCTTTGCTACTTTGCCAACAATGGCCGATTTTTTTGATACTTTTGCGAAATAATGTGATTACTCCTCTAATAGGTCTTGTTTGAATGCGGTTGTTTGCATAGCACAAATCTAGGATAGTTTAGCTTTCAATCCATACTAATTAGGCCATCAGGCGACTGGTATGTCCTATTTTTTAGCCTTCGGAAGTGGACCAAAAAATCGGCCATTTTTGAAAATTTTCCTTTGGTACCCCCTTTGATACTTTGCCAAAAATGGCCGATGTTGATACTTTTGCGAACAATGTTATTTCTCCTCTAATAGGTCTTTTTTTTTTCATTTTGTTTGCCGCGTTTTTTTGGCATAGCACAAATCTAGGATAGTTTAGCTTTAGATCCATACTAATTAGGCCATCAGGCGACTTGTATTTCCTATTTTTTTAGCCTTCGGAAAGGTCGACCAAAAAAATCGGACAGTGTTGAAACTTTTCCTTTGGTCCCCCCTTTGCTACTTTGCCAAAAATGGCCGTTTGTGATACTCTTGCGAAAAGTGTTATTTCTCCTCTAATAGGTCTTTTTTCATGCGGTTTTTTGCAATAGCACCAATCTAGGATAGTTTAGCGTTCAATCCATACGAATTAGGCCATCAGGCGCCTGGTCTTCCCTATGTTGTTAGCCTTCCGAAGTTCGACCAAAAAATCGGCCATTTTTGAAAATTTTCATTTGGTCCCCCCTTTGCTACTTTGCCAAAAATGGCCGATTTTGATACTTTTGCGAAAAATGTTATTTCTCCTCTAATAGGTCTTTTTTCATGCGGTTTTTTGCATAGCACAAATCTAGGATAGTTTAGCTTTCAATCCATACTAATTAGGCCATCAGGCGACTTGTATTTCCTATTTTTTTAGCCTTCCGAAGTTCGACCAAAAAATCGGCCATTTTTGAAAATTTTCCTTTGGTCCCCCCTTTGCTACTTTGCCAAAAATGGCCGATTTTGATACTTTTGCGAAAAATGTTATTTCTCCTCTAATAGGTCTTTTTTCATGCGGTTTTTTGCATAGCACAAATCTAGGATAGTTTAGCTTTCAATCCATACTAATTAGGCCATCAGGCGACTTGTATTTCCTATTTTTTTAGCCTTCCGAAGTTCGACCAAAAAATCGGCCATTTTTGAAAATTTTCCTTTGGTCCCCCCTTTGCTACTTTGCCAAAAATGGCCGATTTTGATACTTTTGCGAAAAATGTTATTTCTCCTCTAATAGGTCTTTTTTCATGCGGTTTTTTGCATAGCACAAATCTAGGATAGTTTAGCTTTCAATCCATACTAATTAGGCCATCAGGCGACTTGTATTTCCTATTTTTTTAGCCTTCCGAAGTTCGACCAAAAAATCGGCCATTTTTGAAAATTTTCCTTTGGTCCCCCCTTTGCTACTTTGCCAAAAATGGCCGATTTTGATACTTTTGCGAAAAATGTTATTTCTCCTCTAATAGGTCTTTTTTCATGCGGTTTTTTGCATAGCACAAATCTAGGATAGTTTAGCTTTCAATCCATACTAATTAGGCCATCAGGCGACTTGTATTTCCTATTTTTTAGCCTTCCGAAGTTCGACCAAAAAATCGGCCATTTTTGAAAATTTTCCTTTGGTCCCCCCTTTGCTACTTTGCCAAAAATGGCCGATTTTGATACTTTTGCGAAAAATGTTATTTCTCCTCTAATAGGTCTTTTTTCATGCGGTTTTTTGCATAGCACAAATCTAGGATAGTTTAGCTTTCAATCCATACTAATTAGGCCATCAGGCGACTTGTATTTCCTATTTTTTTAGCCTTCCGAAGTTCGACCAAAAAATCGGCCATTTTTGAAAATTTTCCTTTGGTCCCCCCTTTGCTACTTTGCCAAAAATGGCCGATTTTGATACTTTTGCGAAAAATGTTATTTCTCCTCTAATAGGTCTTTTTTCATGCGGTTTTTTGCATAGCACAAATCTAGGATAGTTTAGCTTTCAATCCATACTAATTAGGCCATCAGGCGACTTGTATTTCCTATTTTTTTAGCCTTCCGAAGTTCGACCAAAAAATCGGCCATTTTTGAAAATTTTCCTTTGGTCCCCCCTTTGCTACTTTGCCAAAAATGGCCGATTTTGATACTTTTGCGAAAAATGTTATTTCTCCTCTAATAGGTCTTTTTTCATGCGGTTTTTTGCATAGCACAAATCTAGGATAGTTTAGCTTTCAATCCATACTAATTAGGCCATCAGGCGACTTGTATTTCCTATTTTTTTAGCCTTCCGAAGTTCGACCAAAAAATCGGCCATTTTTGAAAATTTTCCTTTGGTCCCCCCTTTGCTACTTTGCCAAAAATGGCCGATTTTGATACTTTTGCGAAAAATGTTATTTCTCCTCTAATAGGTCTTTTTTCATGCGGTTTTTTGCATAGCACAAATCTAGGATAGTTTAGCTTTCAATCCATACTAATTAGGCCATCAGGCGACTTGTATTTCCTATTTTTTAGCCTTCCGAAGTTCGACCAAAAAATCGGCCATTTTTGAAAATTTTCCTTTGGTCCCCCCTTTGCTACTTTGCCAAAAATGGCCGATTTTGATACTTTTGCGAAAAATGTTATTTCTCCTCTAATAGGTCTTTTTTCATGCGGTTTTTTGCATAGCACAAATCTAGGATAGTTTAGCTTTCAATCCATACTAATTAGGCCATCAGGCGACTTGTATTTCCTATTTTTTTAGCCTTCCGAAGTTCGACCAAAAAATCGGCCATTTTTGAAAATTTTCCTTTGGTCCCCCCTTTGCTACTTTGCCAAAAATGGCCGATTTTGATACTTTTGCGAAAAATGTTATTTCTCCTCTAATAGGTCTTTTTTCATGCGGTTTTTTGCATAGCACAAATCTAGGATAGTTTAGCTTTCAATCCATACTAATTAGGCCATCAGGCGACTTGTATTTCCTATTTTTTTAGCCTTCCGAAGTTCGACCAAAAAATCGGCCATTTTTGAAAATTTTCCTTTGGTCCCCCCTTTGCTACTTTGCCAAAAATGGCCGATTTTGATACTTTTGCGAAAAATGTTATTTCTCCTCTAATAGGTCTTTTTTCATGCGGTTTTTTGCATAGCACAAATCTAGGATAGTTTAGCTTTCAATCCATACTAATTAGGCCATCAGGCGACTTGTATTTCCTATTTTTTTAGCCTTCCGAAGTTCGACCAAAAAATCGGCCATTTTTGAAAATTTTCCTTTGGTCCCCCCTTTGCTACTTTGCCAAAAATGGCCGATTTTGATACTTTTGCGAAAAATGTTATTTCTCCTCTAATAGGTCTTTTTTCATGCGGTTTTTTGCATAGCACAAATCTAGGATAGTTTAGCTTTCAATCCATACTAATTAGGCCATCAGGCGACTTGTATTTCCTCTTTTTTGAGCCTTCCGAAGTTCGACCAAAAAATCGGCCATTTTTGAAAATTTTCCTTTGGTCCCCCCTTTGCTACTTTGCCAAAAATGGCCGATTTTGATACTTTTGCGAAAAATGTTATTTCTCCTCTAATAGGTCTTTTTTCATGCGGTTTTTTGCATAGCACAAATCTAGGATAGTTTAGCTTTCAATCCATACTAATTAGGCCATCAGGCGACTTGTATTTCCTATTTTTTTAGCCTTCCGAAGTTCGACCAAAAAATCGGCCATTTTTGAAAATTTTCCTTTGGTCCCCCCTTTGCTACTTTGCCAAAAATGGCCGATTTTGATACTTTTGCGAAAAATGTTATTTCTCCTCTAATAGGTCTTTTTTCATGCGGTTTTTTGCATAGCACAAATCTAGGATAGTTTAGCTTTCAATCCATACTAATTAGGCCATCAGGCGACTTGTATTTCCTATTTTTTTAGCCTTCCGAAGTTCGACCAAAAAATCGGCCATTTTTGAAAATTTTCCTTTGGTCCCCCCTTTGCTACTTTGCCAAAAATGGCCGATTTTGATACTTTTGCGAAAAATGTTATTTCTCCTCTAATAGGTCTTTTTTCATGCGGTTTTTTGCATAGCACAAATCTAGGATAGTTTAGCTTTCAATCCATACTAATTAGGCCATCAGGCGACTTGTATTTCCTATTTTTTTAGCCTTCCGAAGTTCGACCAAAAAATCGGCCATTTTTGAAAATTTTCCTTTGGTCCCCCCTTTGCTACTTTGCCAAAAATGGCCGATTTTGATACTTTTGCGAAAAATGTTATTTCTCCTCTAATAGGTCTTTTTTCATGCGGTTTTTTGCATAGCACAAATCTAGGATAGTTTAGCTTTCAATCCATACTAATTAGGCCATCAGGCGACTTGTATTTCCTATTTTTTTAGCCTTCCGAAGTTCGACCAAAAAATCGGCCATTTTTGAAAATTTTCCTTTGGTCCCCCCTTTGCTACTTTGCCAAAAATGGCCGATTTTGATACTTTTGCGAAAAATGTTATTTCTCCTCTAATAGGTCTTTTTTCATGCGGTTTTTTGCATAGCACAAATCTAGGATAGTTTAGCTTTCAATCCATACTAATTAGGCCATCAGGCGACTTGTATTTTCTATTTTTTAGCCTTCCGAAGTTCGACCAAAAAATCGGCCATTTTTGAAAATTTTCCTTTGGTCCCCCCTTTGCTACTTTGCCAAAAATGGCCGATTTTGATACTTTTGCGAAAAATGTTATTTCTCCTCTAATAGGTCTTTTTTCATGCGGTTTTTTGCATAGCACAAATCTAGGATAGTTTAGCTTTCAATCCATACTAATTAGGCCATCAGGCGACTTGTATTTCCTATTTTTTAGCCTTCCGAAGTTCGACCAAAAAATCGGCCATTTTTGAAAATTTTCCTTTGGTCCCCCCTTTGCTACTTTGCCAAAAATGGCCGATTTTGATACTTTTGCGAAAAATGTTATTTCTCCTCTAATAGGTCTTTTTTCATGCGGTTTTTTGCATAGCACAAATCTAGGATAGTTTAGCTTTCAATCCATACTAATTAGGCCATCAGGCGACTTGTATTTCCTATTTTTTAGCCTTCCGAAGTTCGACCAAAAAATCGGCCATTTTTGAAAATTTTCCTTTGGTCCCCCCTTTGCTACTTTGCCAAAAATGGCCGATTTTGATACTTTTGCGAAAAATGTTATTTCTCCTCTAATAGGTCTTTTTTCATGCGGTTTTTTGCATAGCACAAATCTAGGATAGTTTAGCTTTCAATCCATACTAATTAGGCCATCAGGCGACTTGTATTTCCTATTTTTTTAGCCTTCCGAAGTTCGACCAAAAAATCGGCCATTTTTGAAAATTTTCCTTTGGTCCCCCCTTTGCTACTTTGCCAAAAATGGCCGATTTTGATACTTTTGCGAAAAATGTTATTTCTCCTCTAATAGGTCTTTTTTCATGCGGTTTTTTGCATAGCACAAATCTAGGATAGTTTAGCTTTCAATCCATACTAATTAGGCCATCAGGCGACTTGTATTTCCTATTTTTTTGCCTTCCGAAGTTCGACCAAAAAATCGGCCATTTTTGAAAATTTTCCTTTGGTCCCCCCTTTGCTACTTTGCCAAAAATGGCCGATTTTGATACTTTTGCGAAAAATGTTATTTCTCCTCTAATAGGTCTTTTTTCATGCGGTTTTTTGCATAGCACAAATCTAGGATAGTTTAGCTTTCAATCCATACTAATTAGGCCATCAGGCGACTTGTATTTCCTATTTTTTTAGCCTTCCGAAGTTCGACCAAAAAATCGGCCATTTTTGAAAATTTTCCTTTGGTCCCCCCTTTGCTACTTTGCCAAAAATGGCCGATTTTGATACTTTTGCGAAAAATGTTATTTCTCCTCTAATAGGTCTTTTTTCATGCGGTTTTTTGCATAGCACAAATCTAGGATAGTTTAGCTTTCAATCCATACTAATTAGGCCATCAGGCGACTTGTATTTCCTATTTTTTTAGCCTTCCGAAGTTCGACCAAAAAATCGGCCATTTTTGAAAATTTTCCTTTGGTCCCCCCTTTGCTACTTTGCCAAAAATGGCCGATTTTGATACTTTTGCGAAAAATGTTATTTCTCCTCTAATAGGTCTTTTTTCATGCGGTTTTTTGCATAGCACAAATCTAGGATAGTTTAGCTTTCAATCCATACTAATTAGGCCATCAGGCGACTTGTATTTCCTATTTTTTAGCCTTCCGAAGTTCGACCAAAAAATCGGCCATTTTTGAAAATTTTCCTTTGGTCCCCCCTTTGCTACTTTGCCAAAAATGGCCGATTTTGATACTTTTGCGAAAAATGTTATTTCTCCTCTAATAGGTCTTTTTTCATGCGGTTTTTTGCATAGCACAAATCTAGGATAGTTTAGCTTTCAATCCATACTAATTAGGCCATCAGGCGACTTGTATTTCCTATTTTTTTAGCCTTCCGAAGTTCGACCAAAAAATCGGCCATTTTTGAAAATTTTCCTTTGGTCCCCCCTTTGCTACTTTGCCAAAAATGGCCGATTTTGATACTTTTGCGAAAAATGTTATTTCTCCTCTAATAGGTCTTTTTTCATGCGGTTTTTTGCATAGCACAAATCTAGGATAGTTTAGCTTTCAATCCATACTAATTAGGCCATCAGGCGACTTGTATTTCCTATTTTTTTAGCCTTCCGAAGTTCGACCAAAAAATCGGCCATTTTTGAAAATTTTCCTTTGGTCCCCCCTTTGCTACTTTGCCAAAAATGGCCGATTTTGATACTTTTGCGAAAAATGTTATTTCTCCTCTAATAGGTCTTTTTTCATGCGGTTTTTTGCATAGCACAAATCTAGGATAGTTTAGCTTTCAATCCATACTAATTAGGCCATCAGGCGACTTGTATTTACTATTTTTTAGCCTTCCGAAGTTCGACCAAAAAATCGGCCATTTTTGAAAATTTTCCTTTGGTCCCCCCTTTGCTACTTTGCCAAAAATGGCCGATTTTGATACTTTTGCGAAAAATGTTATTTCTCCTCTAATAGGTCTTTTTTCATGCGGTTTTTTGCATAGCACAAATCTAGGATAGTTTAGCTTTCAATCCATACTAATTAGGCCATCAGGCGACTTGTATTTCCTATTTTTTTAGCCTTCCGAAGTTCGACCAAAAAATCGGCCATTTTTGAAAATTTTCCTTTGGTCCCCCCTTTGCTACTTTGCCAAAAATGGCCGATTTTGATACTTTTGCGAAAAATGTTATTTCTCCTCTAATAGGTCTTTTTTCATGCGGTTTTTTGCATAGCACAAATCTAGGATAGTTTAGCTTTCAATCCATACTAATTAGGCCATCAGGCGACTTGTATTTCCTATTTTTTTAGCCTTCCGAAGTTCGACCAAAAAATCGGCCATTTTTGAAAATTTTCCTTTGGTCCCCCCTTTGCTACTTTGCCAAAAATGGCCGATTTTGATACTTTTGCGAAAAATGTTATTTCTCCTCTAATAGGTCTTTTTTCATGCGGTTTTTTGCATAGCACAAATCTAGGATAGTTTAGCTTTCAATCCATACTAATTAGGCCATCAGGCGACTTGTATTTCCTATTTTTTTAGCCTTCCGAAGTTCGACCAAAAAATCGGCCATTTTTGAAAATTTTCCTTTGGTCCCCCCTTTGCTACTTTGCCAAAAATGGCCGATTTTGATACTTTTGCGAAAAATGTTATTTCTCCTCTAATAGGTCTTTTTTCATGCGGTTTTTTGCATAGCACAAATCTAGGATAGTTTAGCTTTCAATCCATACTAATTAGGCCATCAGGCGACTTGTATTTCCTATTTTTTTAGCCTTCCGAAGTTCGACCAAAAAATCGGCCATTTTTGAAAATTTTCCTTTGGTCCCCCCTTTGCTACTTTGCCAAAAATGGCCGATTTTGATACTTTTGCGAAAAATGTTATTTCTCCTCTAATAGGTCTTTTTTCATGCGGTTTTTTGCATAGCACAAATCTAGGATAGTTTAGCTTTCAATCCATACTAATTAGGCCATCAGGCGACTTGTATTTCCTATTTTTTTAGCCTTCCGAAGTTCGACCAAAAAATCGGCCATTTTTGAAAATTTTCCTTTGGTCCCCCCTTTGCTACTTTGCCAAAAATGGCCGATTTTGATACTTTTGCGAAAAATGTTATTTCTCCTCTAATAGGTCTTTTTTCATGCGGTTTTTTGCATAGCACAAATCTAGGATAGTTTAGCTTTCAATCCATACTAATTAGGCCATCAGGCGACTTGTATTTCCTATTTTTTTAGCCTTCCGAAGTTCGACCAAAAAATCGGCCATTTTTGAAAATTTTCCTTTGGTCCCCCCTTTGCTACTTTGCCAAAAATGGCCGATTTTGATACTTTTGCGAAAAATGTTATTTCTCCTCTAATAGGTCTTTTTTCATGCGGTTTTTTGCATAGCACAAATCTAGGATAGTTTAGCTTTCAATCCATACTAATTAGGCCATCAGGCGACTTGTATTTCCTATTTTTTTAGCCTTCCGAAGTTCGACCAAAAAATCGGCCATTTTTGAAAATTTTCCTTTGGTCCCCCCTTTGCTACTTTGCCAAAAATGGCCGATTTTGATACTTTTGCGAAAAATGTTATTTCTCCTCTAATAGGTCTTTTTTCATGCGGTTTTTTGCATAGCACAAATCTAGGATAGTTTAGCTTTCAATCCATACTAATTAGGCCATCAGGCGACTTGTATTTCCTATTTTTTTAGCCTTCCGAAGTTCGACCAAAAAATCGGCCATTTTTGAAAATTTTCCTTTGGTCCCCCCTTTGCTACTTTGCCAAAAATGGCCGATTTTGATACTTTTGCGAAAAATGTTATTTCTCCTCTAATAGGTCTTTTTTCATGCGGTTTTTTGCATAGCACAAATCTAGGATAGTTTAGCTTTCAATCCATACTAATTAGGCCATCAGGCGACTTGTATTTGCTATTTTGTAGCCTTCCGAAGTTCGACCAAAAAATCGGCCATTTTTGAAAATTTTCCTTTGGTCCCCCCTTTGCTACTTTGCCAAAAATGGCCGATTTTGATACTTTTGCGAAAAATGTTATTTCTCCTCTAATAGGTCTTTTTTCATGCGGTTTTTTGCATAGCACAAATCTAGGATAGTTTAGCTTTCAATCCATACTAATTAGGCCATCAGGCGACTTGTATTTTCTATTTTTTAGCCTTCCGAAGTTCGACCAAAAAATCGGCCATTTTTGAAAATTTTCCTTTGGTCCCCCCTTTGCTACTTTGCCAAAAATGGCCGATTTTGATACTTTTGCGAAAAATGTTATTTCTCCTCTAATAGGTCTTTTTTCATGCGGTTTTTTGCATAGCACAAATCTAGGATAGTTTAGCTTTCAATCCATACTAATTAGGCCATCAGGCGACTTGTATTTCCTATTTTTTTAGCCTTCCGAAGTTCGACCAAAAAATCGGCCATTTTTGAAAATTTTCCTTTGGTCCCCCCTTTGCTACTTTGCCAAAAATGGCCGATTTTGATACTTTTGCGAAAAATGTTATTTCTCCTCTAATAGGTCTTTTTTCATGCGGTTTTTTGCATAGCACAAATCTAGGATAGTTTAGCTTTCAATCCATACTAATTAGGCCATCAGGCGACTTGTATTTCCTATTTTTTAGCCTTCCGAAGTTCGACCAAAAAATCGGCCATTTTTGAAAATTTTCCTTTGGTCCCCCCTTTGCTACTTTGCCAAAAATGGCCGATTTTGATACTTTTGCGAAAAATGTTATTTCTCCTCTAATAGGTCTTTTTTCATGCGGTTTTTTGCATAGCACAAATCTAGGATAGTTTAGCTTTCAATCCATACTAATTAGGCCATCAGGCGACTTGTATTTCCTATTTTTTTAGCCTTCCGAAGTTCGACCAAAAAATCGGCCATTTTTGAAAATTTTCCTTTGGTCCCCCCTTTGCTACTTTGCCAAAAATGGCCGATTTTGATACTTTTGCGAAAAATGTTATTTCTCCTCTAATAGGTCTTTTTTCATGCGGTTTTTTGCATAGCACAAATCTAGGATAGTTTAGCTTTCAATCCATACTAATTAGGCCATCAGGCGACTTGTATTTCCTATTTTTTTAGCCTTCCGAAGTTCGACCAAAAAATCGGCCATTTTTGAAAATTTTCCTTTGGTCCCCCCTTTGCTACTTTGCCAAAAATGGCCGATTTTGATACTTTTGCGAAAAATGTTATTTCTCCTCTAATAGGTCTTTTTTCATGCGGTTTTTTGCATAGCACAAATCTAGGATAGTTTAGCTTTCAATCCATACTAATTAGGCCATCAGGCGACTTGTATTTCCTATTTTTTTAGCCTTCCGAAGTTCGACCAAAAAATCGGCCATTTTTGAAAATTTTCCTTTGGTCCCCCCTTTGCTACTTTGCCAAAAATGGCCGATTTTGATACTTTTGCGAAAAATGTTATTTCTCCTCTAATAGGTCTTTTTTCATGCGGTTTTTTGCATAGCACAAATCTAGGATAGTTTAGCTTTCAATCCATACTAATTAGGCCATCAGGCGACTTGTATTTCCTATTTTTTTAGCCTTCCGAAGTTCGACCAAAAAATCGGCCATTTTTGAAAATTTTCCTTTGGTCCCCCCTTTGCTACTTTGCCAAAAATGGCCGATTTTGATACTTTTGCGAAAAATGTTATTTCTCCTCTAATAGGTCTTTTTTCATGCGGTTTTTTGCATAGCACAAATCTAGGATAGTTTAGCTTTCAATCCATACTAATTAGGCCATCAGGCGACTTGTATTTCCTATTTTTTTAGCCTTCTGAAGTTCGACCAAAAAATCGGCCATTTTTGAAAATTTTCCTTTGGTCCCCCCTTTGCTACTTTGCCAAAAATGGCCGATTTTGATACTTTTGCGAAAAATGTTATTTCTCCTGGAATAGGTCTTTGTTCTTGAGTAATTTAGCATAGCACAAATCTAGGATAGTTTAGCTTTCAATCCATACTAATTAGGCCATCAGGCGACTTGTATTTCCTATTTTTTTAGCCTTCCGAAGTTCGACCAAAAAATCGGCCATTTTTGAAAATTTTCCTTTGGTCCCCCCTTTGCTACTTTGCCAAAAATGGCCGATTTTGATACTTTTGCGAAAAATGTTATTTCTCCTCTAATAGGTCTTTTTTCATGCGGTTTTTTGCATAGCACAAATCTAGGATAGTTTAGCTTTCAATCCATACTAATTAGGCCATCAGGCGACTTGTATTTCCTATTTTTTTAGCCTTCCGAAGTTCGACCAAAAAATCGGCCATTTTTGAAAATTTTCCTTTGGTCCCCCCTTTGCTACTTTGCCAAAAATGGCCGATTTTGATACTTTTGCGAAAAATGTTATTTCTCCTCTAATAGGTCTTTTTTCATGCGGTTTTTTGCATAGCACAAATCTAGGATAGTTTAGCTTTCAATCCATACTAATTAGGCCATCAGGCGACTTGTATTTCCTTTTTTTTTAGCCTTCCGAAGTTCGACCAAAAAATCGGCCATTTTTGAAAATTTTCCTTTGGTCCCCCCTTTGCTACTTTGCCAAAAATGGCCGATTTTGATACTTTTGCGAAAAATGTTATTTCTCCTCTAATAGGTCTTTTTTCATGCGGTTTTTTGCATAGCACAAATCTAGGATAGTTTAGCTTTCAATCCATACTAATTAGGCCATCAGGCGACTTGTATTTCCTATTTTTTTAGCCTTCCGAAGTTCGACCAAAAAATCGGCCATTTTTGAAAATTTTCCTTTGGTCCCCCCTTTGCTACTTTGCCAAAAATGGCCGATTTTGATACTTTTGCGAAAAATGTTATTTCTCCTCTAATAGGTCTTTTTTCATGCGGTTTTTTGCATAGCACAAATCTAGGATAGTTTAGCTTTCAATCCATACTAATTAGGCCATCAGGCGACTTGTATTTGCTATTTATTTTGCTTTCCGTAGTTCGACCAAAAAATCGGCCATTTTTGAAAATTTTCCTTTGGTCCCCCCTTTGCTACTTTGCCAAAAATGGCCGATTTTGATACTTTTGCGAAAAATGTTATTTCTCCTCTAATAGGTCTTTTTTCATGCGGTTTTTTGCATAGCACAAATCTAGGATAGTTTAGCTTTCAATCCATACTAATTAGGCCATCAGGCGACTTGTATTTCCTATTTTTTTAGCCTTCCGAAGTTCGACCAAAAAATCGGCCATTTTTGAAAATTTTCCTTTGGTCCCCCCTTTGCTACTTTGCCAAAAATGGCCGATTTTGATACTTTTGCGAAAAATGTTATTTCTCCTCTAATAGGTCTTTTTTCATGCGGTTTTTTGCATAGCACAAATCTAGGATAGTTTAGCTTTCAATCCATACTAATTAGGCCATCAGGCGACTTGTATTTCCTATTTTTTTAGCCTTCCGAAGTTCGACCAAAAAATCGGCCATTTTTGAAAATTTTCCTTTGGTCCCCCCTTTGCTACTTTGCCAAAAATGGCCGATTTTGATACTTTTGCGAAAAATGTTATTTCTCCTCTAATAGGTCTTTTTTCATGCGGTTTTTTGCATAGCACAAATCTAGGATAGTTTAGCTTTCAATCCATACTAATTAGGCCATCAGGCGACTTGTATTTCCTATTTTTTTAGCCTTCCGAAGTTCGACCAAAAAATCGGCCATTTTTGAAAATTTTCCTTTGGTCCCCCCTTTGCTACTTTGCCAAAAATGGCCGATTTTGATACTTTTGCGAAAAATGTTATTTCTCCTCTAATAGGTCTTTTTTCATGCGGTTTTTTGCATAGCACAAATCTAGGATAGTTTAGCTTTCAATCCATACTAATTAGGCCATCAGGCGACTTGTATTTCCTATTTTTTTAGCCTTCCGAAGTTCGACCAAAAAATCGGCCATTTTTGAAAATTTTCCTTTGGTCCCCCCTTTGCTACTTTGCCAAAAATGGCCGATTTTGATACTTTTGCGAAAAATGTTATTTCTCCTCTAATAGGTCTTTTTTCATGCGGTTTTTTGCATAGCACAAATCTAGGATAGTTTAGCTTTCAATCCATACTAATTAGGCCATCAGGCGACTTGTATTAGATATTTATTAGCCTTCCGAAGTTCGACCAAAAAATCGGCCATTTTTGAAAATTTTCCTTTGGTCCCCCCTTTGCTACTTTGCCAAAAATGGCCGATTTTGATACTTTTGCGAAAAATGTTATTTCTCCTCTAATAGGTCTTTTTTCATGCGGTTTTTTGCATAGCACAAATCTAGGATAGTTTAGCTTTCAATCCATACTAATTAGGCCATCAGGCGACTTGTATTTCCTATTTTTTTAGCCTTCCGAAGTTCGACCAAAAAATCGGCCATTTTTGAAAATTTTCCTTTGGTCCCCCCTTTGCTACTTTGCCAAAAATGGCCGATTTTGATACTTTTGCGAAAAATGTTATTTCTCCTCTAATAGGTCTTTTTTCATGCGGTTTTTTGCATAGCACAAATCTAGGATAGTTTAGCTTTCAATCCATACTAATTAGGCCATCAGGCGACTTGTATTTCCTATTTTTTTAGCCTTCCGAAGTTCGACCAAAAAATCGGCCATTTTTGAAAATTTTCCTTTGGTCCCCCCTTTGCTACTTTGCCAAAAATGGCCGATTTTGATACTTTTGCGAAAAATGTTATTTCTCCTCTAATAGGTCTTTTTTCATGCGGTTTTTTGCATAGCACAAATCTAGGATAGTTTAGCTTTCAATCCATACTAATTAGGCCATCAGGCGACTTGTATTTCCTATTTTTTTAGCCTTCCGAAGTTCGACCAAAAAATCGGCCATTTTTGAAAATTTTCCTTTGGTCCCCCCTTTGCTACTTTGCCAAAAATGGCCGATTTTGATACTTTTGCGAAAAATGTTATTTCTCCTCTAATAGGTCTTTTTTCATGCGGTTTTTTGCATAGCACAAATCTAGGATAGTTTAGCTTTCAATCCATACTAATTAGGCCATCAGGCGACTTGTATTTCCTATTTTTTTAGCCTTCCGAAGTTCGACCAAAAAATCGGCCATTTTTGAAAATTTTCCTTTGGTCCCCCCTTTGCTACTTTGCCAAAAATGGCCGATTTTGATACTTTTGCGAAAAATGTTATTTCTCCTCTAATAGGTCTTTTTTCATGCGGTTTTTTGCATAGCACAAATCTAGGATAGTTTAGCTTTCAATCCATACTAATTAGGCCATCAGGCGACTTGTATTTCCTATTTTTTTAGCCTTCCGAAGTTCGACCAAAAAATCGGCCATTTTTGAAAATTTTCCTTTGGTCCCCCCTTTGCTACTTTGCCAAAAATGGCCGATTTTGATACTTTTGCGAAAAATGTTATTTCTCCTCTAATAGGTCTTTTTTCATGCGGTTTTTTGCATAGCACAAATCTAGGATAGTTTAGCTTTCAATCCATACTAATTAGGCCATCAGGCGACTTGTATTTCCTATTTTTTAGCCTTCCGAAGTTCGACCAAAAAATCGGCCATTTTTGAAAATTTTCCTTTGGTCCCCCCTTTGCTACTTTGCCAAAAATGGCCGATTTTGATACTTTTGCGAAAAATGTTATTTCTCCTCTAATAGGTCTTTTTTCATGCGGTTTTTTGCATAGCACAAATCTAGGATAGTTTAGCTTTCAATCCATACTAATTAGGCCATCAGGCGACTTGTATTTCCTATTTTTTTAGCCTTCCGAAGTTCGACCAAAAAATCGGCCATTTTTGAAAATTTTCCTTTGGTCCCCCCTTTGCTACTTTGCCAAAAATGGCCGATTTTGATACTTTTGCGAAAAATGTTATTTCTCCTCTAATAGGTCTTTTTTCATGCGGTTTTTTGCATAGCACAAATCTAGGATAGTTTAGCTTTCAATCCATACTAATTAGGCCATCAGGCGACTTGTATTTCCTATTTTTTTAGCCTTCCGAAGTTCGACCAAAAAATCGGCCATTTTTGAAAATTTTCCTTTGGTCCCCCCTTTGCTACTTTGCCAAAAATGGCCGATTTTGATACTTTTGCGAAAAATGTTATTTCTCCTCTAATAGGTCTTTTTTCATGCGGTTTTTTGCATAGCACAAATCTAGGATAGTTTAGCTTTCAATCCATACTAATTAGGCCATCAGGCGACTTGTATTTCCTATTTTTTTAGCCTTCCGAAGTTCGACCAAAAAATCGGCCATTTTTGAAAATTTTCCTTTGGTCCCCCCTTTGCTACTTTGCCAAAAATGGCCGATTTTGATACTTTTGCGAAAAATGTTATTTCTCCTCTAATAGGTCTTTTTTCATGCGGTTTTTTGCATAGCACAAATCTAGGATAGTTTAGCTTTCAATCCATACTAATTAGGCCATCAGGCGACTTGTATTTCCTATTTTTTTAGCCTTCCGAAGTTCGACCAAAAAATCGGCCATTTTTGAAAATTTTCCTTTGGTCCCCCCTTTGCTACTTTGCCAAAAATGGCCGATTTTGATACTTTTGCGAAAAATGTTATTTCTCCTCTAATAGGTCTTTTTTCATGCGGTTTTTTGCATAGCACAAATCTAGGATAGTTTAGCTTTCAATCCATACTAATTAGGCCATCAGGCGACTTGTATTTCCTATTTTTTTAGCCTTCCGAAGTTCGACCAAAAAATCGGCCATTTTTGAAAATTTTCCTTTGGTCCCCCCTTTGCTACTTTGCCAAAAATGGCCGATTTTGATACTTTTGCGAAAAATGTTATTTCTCCTCTAATAGGTCTTTTTTCATGCGGTTTTTTGCATAGCACAAATCTAGGATAGTTTAGCTTTCAATCCATACTAATTAGGCCATCAGGCGACTTGTATTTCCTATTTTTTTAGCCTTCCGAAGTTCGACCAAAAAATCGGCCATTTTTGAAAATTTTCCTTTGGTCCCCCCTTTGCTACTTTGCCAAAAATGGCCGATTTTGATACTTTTGCGAAAAATGTTATTTCTCCTCTAATAGGTCTTTTTTCATGCGGTTTTTTGCATAGCACAAATCTAGGATAGTTTAGCTTTCAATCCATACTAATTAGGCCATCAGGCGACTTGTATTTCCTATTTTTTTAGCCTTCCGAAGTTCGACCAAAAAATCGGCCATTTTTGAAAATTTTCCTTTGGTCCCCCCTTTGCTACTTTGCCAAAAATGGCCGATTTTGATACTTTTGCGAAAAATGTTATTTCTCCTCTAATAGGTCTTTTTTCATGCGGTTTTTTGCATAGCACAAATCTAGGATAGTTTAGCTTTCAATCCATACTAATTAGGCCATCAGGCGACTTGTATTTCCTATTTTTTTAGCCTTCCGAAGTTCGACCAAAAAATCGGCCATTTTTGAAAATTTTCCTTTGGTCCCCCCTTTGCTACTTTGCCAAAAATGGCCGATTTTGATACTTTTGCGAAAAATGTTATTTCTCCTCTAATAGGTCTTTTTTCATGCGGTTTTTTGCATAGCACAAATCTAGGATAGTTTAGCTTTCAATCCATACTAATTAGGCCATCAGGCGACTTGTATTTCCTATTTTTTTAGCCTTCCGAAGTTCGACCAAAAAATCGGCCATTTTTGAAAATTTTCCTTTGGTCCCCCCTTTGCTACTTTGCCAAAAATGGCCGATTTTGATACTTTTGCGAAAAATGTTATTTCTCCTCTAATAGGTCTTTTTTCATGCGGTTTTTTGCATAGCACAAATCTAGGATAGTTTAGCTTTCAATCCATACTAATTAGGCCATCAGGCGACTTGTATTTCCTATTTTTTTAGCCTTCCGAAGTTCGACCAAAAAATCGGCCATTTTTGAAAATTTTCCTTTGGTCCCCCCTTTGCTACTTTGCCAAAAATGGCCGATTTTGATACTTTTGCGAAAAATGTTATTTCTCCTCTAATAGGTCTTTTTTCATGCGGTTTTTTGCATAGCACAAATCTAGGATAGTTTAGCTTTCAATCCATACTAATTAGGCCATCAGGCGACTTGTATTTCCTATTTTTTTAGCCTTCCGAAGTTCGACCAAAAAATCGGCCATTTTTGAAAATTTTCCTTTGGTCCCCCCTTTGCTACTTTGCCAAAAATGGCCGATTTTGATACTTTTGCGAAAAATGTTATTTCTCCTCTAATAGGTCTTTTTTCATGCGGTTTTTTGCATAGCACAAATCTAGGATAGTTTAGCTTTCAATCCATACTAATTAGGCCATCAGGCGACTTGTATTTCCTATTTTTTTAGCCTTCCGAAGTTCGACCAAAAAATCGGCCATTTTTGAAAATTTTCCTTTGGTCCCCCCTTTGCTACTTTGCCAAAAATGGCCGATTTTGATACTTTTGCGAAAAATGTTATTTCTCCTCTAATAGGTCTTTTTTCATGCGGTTTTTTGCATAGCACAAATCTAGGATAGTTTAGCTTTCAATCCATACTAATTAGGCCATCAGGCGACTTGTATTTCCTATTTTTTTAGCCTTCCGAAGTTCGACCAAAAAATCGGCCATTTTTGAAAATTTTCCTTTGGTCCCCCCTTTGCTACTTTGCCAAAAATGGCCGATTTTGATACTTTTGCGAAAAATGTTATTTCTCCTCTAATAGGTCTTTTTTCATGCGGTTTTTTGCATAGCACAAATCTAGGATAGTTTAGCTTTCAATCCATACTAATTAGGCCATCAGGCGACTTGTATTTCCTATTTTTTAGCCTTCCGAAGTTCGACCAAAAAATCGGCCATTTTTGAAAATTTTCCTTTGGTCCCCCCTTTGCTACTTTGCCAAAAATGGCCGATTTTGATACTTTTGCGAAAAAAGTTATTTCTCCTCTAATAGGTCTTTTTTCATGCGGTTTTTTGCATAGCACAAATCTAGGATAGTTTAGCTTTCAATCCATACTAATTAGGCCATCAGGCGACTTGTATTTCCTATTTTTTTAGCCTTCCGAAGTTCGACCAAAAAATCGGCCATTTTTGAAAATTTTCCTTTGGTCCCCCCTTTGCTACTTTGCCAAAAATGGCCGATTTTGATACTTTTGCGAAAAATGTTATTTCTCCTCTAATAGGTCTTTTTTCATGCGGTTTTTTGCATAGCACAAATCTAGGATAGTTTAGCTTTCAATCCATACTAATTAGGCCATCAGGCGACTTGTATTTCCTATTTTTTTAGCCTTCCGAAGTTCGACCAAAAAATCGGCCATTTTTGAAAATTTTCCTTTGGTCCCCCCTTTGCTACTTTGCCAAAAATGGCCGATTTTGATACTTTTGCGAAAAATGTTATTTCTCCTCTAATAGGTCTTTTTTCATGCGGTTTTTTGCATAGCACAAATCTAGGATAGTTTAGCTTTCAATCCATACTAATTAGGCCATCAGGCGACTTGTATTTCCTATTTTTTTAGCCTTCCGAAGTTCGACCAAAAAATCGGCCATTTTTGAAAATTTTCCTTTGGTCCCCCCTTTGCTACTTTGCCAAAAATGGCCGATTTTGATACTTTTGCGAAAAATGTTATTTCTCCTCTAATAGGTCTTTTTTCATGCGGTTTTTTGCATAGCACAAATCTAGGATAGTTTAGCTTTCAATCCATACTAATTAGGCCATCAGGCGACTTGTATTTCCTATTTTTTTAGCCTTCCGAAGTTCGACCAAAAAATCGGCCATTTTTGAAAATTTTCCTTTGGTCCCCCCTTTGCTACTTTGCCAAAAATGGCCGATTTTGATACTTTTGCGAAAAATGTTATTTCTCCTCTAATAGGTCTTTTTTCATGCGGTTTTTTGCATAGCACAAATCTAGGATAGTTTAGCTTTCAATCCATACTAATTAGGCCATCAGGCGACTTGTATTTCCTATTTTTTTAGCCTTCCGAAGTTCGACCAAAAAATCGGCCATTTTTGAAAATTTTCCTTTGGTCCCCCCTTTGCTACTTTGCCAAAAATGGCCGATTTTGATACTTTTGCGAAAAATGTTATTTCTCCTCTAATAGGTCTTTTTTCATGCGGTTTTTTGCATAGCACAAATCTAGGATAGTTTAGCTTTCAATCCATACTAATTAGGCCATCAGGCGACTTGTATTTGCTATTTATTAGCCTTCCGAAGTTCGACCAAAAAATCGGCCATTTTTGAAAATTTTCCTTTGGTCCCCCCTTTGCTACTTTGCCAAAAATGGCCGATTTTGATACTTGTGCGAAAAATGTTATTTCTCCTCTAATAGGTCTTTTTTCATGCGGTTTTTTGCATAGCACAAATCTAGGATAGTTTAGCTTTCAATCCATACTAATTAGGCCATCAGGCGACTTGTATTTCCTATTTTTTTAGCCTTCCGAAGTTCGACCAAAAAATCGGCCATTTTTGAAAATTTTCCTTTGGTCCCCCCTTTGCTACTTTGCCAAAAATGGCCGATTTTGATACTTTTGCGAAAAATGTTATTTCTCCTCTAATAGGTCTTTTTTCATGCGGTTTTTTGCATAGCACAAATCTAGGATAGTTTAGCTTTCAATCCATACTAATTAGGCCATCAGGCGACTTGTATTTCCTATTTTTTTAGCCTTCCGAAGTTCGACCAAAAAATCGGCCATTTTTGAAAATTTTCCTTTGGTCCCCCCTTTGCTACTTTGCCAAAAATGGCCGATTTTGATACTTTTGCGAAAAATGTTATTTCTCCTCTAATAGGTCTTTTTTCATGCGGTTTTTTGCATAGCACAAATCTAGGATAGTTTAGCTTTCAATCCATACTAATTAGGCCATCAGGCGACTTGTATTTCCTATTTATTTAGCCTTCCGAAGTTCGACCAAAAAATCGGCCATTTTTGAAAATTTTCCTTTGGTCCCCCCTTTGCTACTTTGCCAAAAATGGCCGATTTTGATACTTTTGCGAAAAATGTTATTTCTCCTCTAATAGGTCTTTTTTCATGCGGTTTTTTGCATAGCACAAATCTAGGATAGTTTAGCTTTCAATCCATACTAATTAGGCCATCAGGCGACTTGTATTTCCTATTTTTTTAGCCTTCCGAAGTTCGACCAAAAAATCGGCCATTTTTGAAAATTTTCCTTTGGTCCCCCCTTTGCTACTTTGCCAAAAATGGCCGATTTTGATACTTTTGCGAAAAATGTTATTTCTCCTCTAATAGGTCTTTTTTCATGCGGTTTTTTGCATAGCACAAATCTAGGATAGTTTAGCTTTCAATCCATACTAATTAGGCCATCAGGCGACTTGTATTTCCTATTTTTTTAGCCTTCCGAAGTTCGACCAAAAAATCGGCCATTTTTGAAAATTTTCCTTTGGTCCCCCCTTTGCTACTTTGCCAAAAATGGCCGATTTTGATACTTTTGCGAAAAATGTTATTTCTCCTCTAATAGGTCTTTTTTCATGCGGTTTTTTGCATAGCACAAATCTAGGATAGTTTAGCTTTCAATCCATACTAATTAGGCCATCAGGCGACTTGTATTTTCTATTTTTTAGCCTTCCGAAGTTCGACCAAAAAATCGGCCATTTTTGAAAATTTTCCTTTGGTCCCCCCTTTGCTACTTTGCCAAAAATGGCCGATTTTGATACTTTTGCGAAAAATGTTATTTCTCCTCTAATAGGTCTTTTTTCATGCGGTTTTTTGCATAGCACAAATCTAGGATAGTTTAGCTTTCAATCCATACTAATTAGGCCATCAGGCGACTTGTATTTCCTATTTTTTTAGCCTTCCGAAGTTCGACCAAAAAATCGGCCATTTTTGAAAATTTTCCTTTGGTCCCTCTTTGGTACTTTGCCAAAAATGGCCGATTTTGATACTTTTGCGAAAAATGTTATTTCTCCTCTAATAGGTCTTTTTTCATGCGGTTTTTTGCATAGCACAAATCTAGGATAGTTTAGCTTTCAATCCATACTAATTAGGCCATCAGGCGACTTGTATTTGCTATTTTTTAGCCTTCCGAAGTTCGACCAAAAAATCGGCCATTTTTGAAAATTTTCCTTTGGTCCCCCCTTTGCTACTTTGCCAAAAATGGCCGATTTTGATACTTTTGCGAAAAATGTTATTTCTCCTCTAATAGGTCTTTTTTCATGCGGTTTTTTGCATAGCACAAATCTAGGATAGTTTAGCTTTCAATCCATACTAATTAGGCCATCAGGCGACTTGTATTTCCTATTTTTTTAGCCTTCCGAAGTTCGACCAAAAAATCGGCCATTTTTGAAAATTTTCCTTTGGTCCCCCCTTTGCTACTTTGCCAAAAATGGCCGATTTTGATACTTTTGCGAAAAATGTTATTTCTCCTCTAATAGGTCTTTTTTCATGCGGTTTTTTGCATAGCACAAATCTAGGATAGTTTAGCTTTCAATCCATACTAATTAGGCTATCAGGTGACTTGTATTTCCTATTTTTTTGCCTTCCGAAGTTCGACTAAAAAATGGGCCATTTTTGAAAATTTTCCTTTGGTCCCCCCTTTGCTACTTTGCCAAAAATGGCCGATTTTGATACTTTTGCGAAAAATGTTATTTCTCCTCTAATAGGTCTTTTTTCATGCGGTTTTTTGCATAGCACAAATCTAGGATAGTTTAGCTTTCAATCCATACTAATTAGGCTATCAGGCGACTTGTATTTCCTATTTTTTTAGCCTTCCGAAGTTCGACCAAAAAATCGGCCATTTTTGAAAATTTTCCTTTGGTCCCCCCTTTGCTACTTTGCCAAAAATGGCCGATTTTGATACTTTTGCGAAAAATGTTATTTCTCCTCTAATAGGTCTTTTTTCATGCGGTTTTTTGCATAGCACAAATCTAGGATAGTTTAGCTTTCAATCCATACTAATTAGGCCATCAGGCGACTTGTATTTGCTATGGTTTAGCCTTCCGAAGTTCGACCAAAAAATCGGCCATTTTTGAAAATTTTCCTTTGGTCCCCCCTTTGCTACTTTGCCAAAAATGGCCGATTTTGATACTTTTGCGAAAAATGTTATTTCTCCTCTAATAGGTCTTTTTTCATGCGGTTTTTTGCATAGCACAAATCTAGGATAGTTTAGCTTTCAATCCATACTAATTAGGCCATCAGGCGACTTGTATTTCCTATTTTTTAGCCTTCCGAAGTTCGACCAAAAAATCGGCCATTTTTGAAAATTTTCCTTTGGTCCCCCCTTTGCTACTTTGCCAAAAATGGCCGATTTTGATACTTTTGCGAAAAATGTTATTTCTCCTCTAATAGGTCTTTTTTCATGCGGTTTTTTGCATAGCACAAATCTAGGATAGTTTAGCTTTCAATCCATACTAATTAGGCCATCAGGCGACTTGTATTTCCTATTTTTTTAGCCTTCCGAAGTTCGACCAAAAAATCGGCCATTTTTGAAAATTTTCCTTTGGTCCCCCCTTTGCTACTTTGCCAAAAATGGCCGATTTTGATACTTTTGCGAAAAATGTTATTTCTCCTCTAATAGGTCTTTTTTCATGCGGTTTTTTGCATAGCACAAATCTAGGATAGTTTAGCTTTCAATCCATACTAATTAGGCCATCAGGCGACTTGTATTTCCTATTTTTTTAGCCTTCCGAAGTTCGACCAAAAAATCGGCCATTTTTGAAAATTTTCCTTTGGTCCCCCCTTTGCTACTTTGCCAAAAATGGCCGATTTTGATACTTTTGCGAAAAATGTTATTTCTCCTCTAATAGGTCTTTTTTCATGCGGTTTTTTGCATAGCACAAATCTAGGATAGTTTAGCTTTCAATCCATACTAATTAGGCCATCAGGCGACTTGTATTTCCTATTTTTTTAGCCTTCCGAAGTTCGACCAAAAAATCGGCCATTTTTGAAAATTTTCCTTTGGTCCCCCCTTTGCTACTTTGCCAAAAATGGCCGATTTTGATACTTTTGCGAAAAATGTTATTTCTCCTCTAATAGGTCTTTTTTCATGCGGTTTTTTGCATAGCACAAATCTAGGATAGTTTAGCTTTCAATCCATACTAATTAGGCCATCAGGCGACTTGTATTTCCTATTTTTTTAGCCTTCCGAAGTTCGACCAAAAAATCGGCCATTTTTGAAAATTTTCCTTTGGTCCCCCCTTTGCTACTTTGCCAAAAATGGCCGATTTTGATACTTTTGCGAAAAATGTTATTTCTCCTCTAATAGGTCTTTTTTCATGCGGTTTTTTGCATAGCACAAATCTAGGATAGTTTAGCTTTCAATCCATACTAATTAGGCCATCAGGCGACTTGTATTTCCTATTTTTTTAGCCTTCCGAAGTTCGACCAAAAAATCGGCCATTTTTGAAAATTTTCCTTTGGTCCCCCCTTTGCTACTTTGCCAAAAATGGCCGATTTTGATACTTTTGCGAAAAATGTTATTTCTCCTCTAATAGGTCTTTTTTCATGCGGTTTTTTGCATAGCACAAATCTAGGATAGTTTAGCTTTCAATCCATACTAATTAGGCCATCAGGCGACTTGTATTTCCTATTTTTTTAGCCTTCCGAAGTTCGACCAAAAAATCGGCCATTTTTGAAAATTTTCCTTTGGTCCCCCCTTTGCTACTTTGCCAAAAATGGCCGATTTTGATACTTTTGCGAAAAATGTTATTTCTCCTCTAATAGGTCTTTTTTCATGCGGTTTTTTGCATAGCACAAATCTAGGATAGTTTAGCTTTCAATCCATACTAATTAGGCCATCAGGCGACTTGTATTTCCTATTTTTTTAGCCTTCCGAAGTTCGACCAAAAAATCGGCCATTTTTGAAAATTTTCCTTTGGTCCCCCCTTTGCTACTTTGCCAAAAATGGCCGATTTTGATACTTTTGCGAAAAATGTTATTTCTCCTCTAATAGGTCTTTTTTCATGCGGTTTTTTGCATAGCACAAATCTAGGATAGTTTAGCTTTCAATCCATACTAATTAGGCCATCAGGCGACTTGTATTTCCTATTTTTTTAGCCTTCCGAAGTTCGACCAAAAAATCGGCCATTTTTGAAAATTTTCCTTTGGTCCCCCCTTTGCTACTTTGCCAAAAATGGCCGATTTTGATACTTTTGCGAAAAATGTTATTTCTCCTCTAATAGGTCTTTTTTCATGCGGTTTTTTGCATAGCACAAATCTAGGATAGTTTAGCTTTCAATCCATACTAATTAGGCCATCAGGCGACTTGTCTTTCCTATTTTTTAGCCTTCCGAAGTTCGACCAAAAAATCGGCCATTTTTGAAAATTTTCCTTTGGTCCCCCCTTTGCTACTTTGCCAAAAATGGCCGATTTTGATACTTTTGCGAAAAATGTTATTTCTCCTCTAATAGGTCTTTTTTCATGCGGTTTTTTGCATAGCACAAATCTAGGATAGTTTAGCTTTCAATCCATACTAATTAGGCCATCAGGCGACTTGTATTTCCTATTTTTTTAGCCTTCCGAAGTTCGACCAAAAAATCGGCCATTTTTGAAAATTTTCCTTTGGTCCCCCCTTTGCTACTTTGCCAAAAATGGCCGATTTTGATACTTTTGCGAAAAATGTTATTTCTCCTCTAATAGGTCTTTTTTCATGCGGTTTTTTGCATAGCACAAATCTAGGATAGTTTAGCTTTCAATCCATACTAATTAGGCCATCAGGCGACTTGTATTTCCTATTTTTTTAGCCTTCCGAAGTTCGACCAAAAAATCGGCCATTTTTGAAAATTTTCCTTTGGTCCCCCCTTTGCTACTTTGCCAAAAATGGCCGATTTTGATACTTTTGCGAAAAATGTTATTTCTCCTCTAATAGGTCTTTTTTCATGCGGTTTTTTGCATAGCACAAATCTAGGATAGTTTAGCTTTCAATCCATACTAATTAGGCCATCAGGCGACTTGTATTCCTATTTTTTTAGCCTTCCGAAGTTCGACCAAAAAATCGGCCATTTTTGAAAATTTTCCTTTGGTCCCCCCTTTGCTACTTTGCCAAAAATGGCCGATTTTGATACTTTTGCGAAAAATGTTATTTCTCCTCTAATAGGTCTTTTTTCATGCGGTTTTTTGCATAGCACAAATCTAGGATAGTTTAGCTTTCAATCCATACTAATTAGGCCATCAGGCGACTTGTATTTCCTATTTTTTAGTCTTCCGAAGTTCGACCAAAAAATCGGCCATTTTTGAAAATTTTCCTTTGGTCCCCCCTTTGCTACTTTGCCAAAAATGGCCGATTTTGATACTTTTGCGAAAAATGTTATTTCTCCTCTAATAGGTCTTTTTTCATGCGGTTTTTTGCATAGCACAAATCTAGGATAGTTTAGCTTTCAATCCATACTAATTAGGCCATCAGGCGACTTGTATTTCCTATTTTTTTAGCCTTCCGAAGTTCGACCAAAAAATCGGCCATTTTTGAAAATTTTCCTTTGGTCCCCCCTTTGCTACTTTGCCAAAAATGGCCGATTTTGATACTTTTGCGAAAAATGTAATTTCTCCTCTAATAGGTCTTTTTTCATGCGGTTTTTTGCATAGCACAAATCTAAGATAGTTTAGCTTTCAATCTATACTAATTAGGCCATCAGGCGACTTGTCTTTACTATTTTTTAGCCTTCCGAAGTTCGACCAAAAAATCGGCCATTTTTGAAAATTTTCCTTTGGTCCCCCCTTTGCTACTTTGCCAAAAATGGCCGATTTTGATACTTTTGCGAAAAATGTTATTTCTCCTCTAATAGGTCTTTTTTCATGCGGTTTTTTGCATAGCACAAATCTAGGATAGTTTAGCTTTCAATCCATACTAATTAGGCCATCAGGCGACTTGTATTTACTATTTTTTAGCCTTCCGAAGTTCGACCAAAAAATCGGCCATTTTTGAAAATTTTCCTTTGGTCCCCCCTTTGCTACTTTGCCAAAAATGGCCGATTTTGATACTTTTGCGAAAAATGTTATTTCTCCTCTAATAGGTCTTTTTTCATGCGGTTTTTTGCATAGCACAAATCTAGGATAGTTTAGCTTTCAATCCATACTAATTAGGCCATCAGGCGACTTGTATTTCCTATTTTTTTAGCCTTCCGAAGTTCGACCAAAAAATCGGCCATTTTTGAAAATTTTCCTTTGGTCCCCCTTTGCTACTTTGCCAAAAATGGCCGATTTTGATACTTTTGCGAAAAATGTTATTTCTCCTCTAATAGGTCTTTTTTCATGCGGTTTTTTGCATAGCACAAATCTAGGATAGTTTAGCTTTCAATCCATACTAATTAGGCCATCAGGCGACTTGTAGTTGCTATTTTTTAGCCTTCCGAAGTTCGACCAAAAAATCGGCCATTTTTGAAAATTTTCCTTTGGTCCCCCTTTGCTACTTTGCCAAAAATGGCCGATTTTGATACTTTTGCGAAAAATGTTATTTCTCCTCTAATAGGTCTTTTTTCATGCGGTTTTTTGCATAGCACAAATCTAGGATAGTTTAGCTTTCAATCCATACTAATTAGGCCATCAGGCGACTTGTATTTGCTATTTTTTAGCCTTCCGAAGTTCGACCAAAAAATCGGCCATTTTTGAAAATTTTCCTTTGGTCCCCCTTTGCTACTTTGCCAAAAATGGCCGATTTTGATACTTTTGCGAAAAATGTTATTTCTCCTCTAATAGGTCTTTTTTCATGCGGTTTTTTGCATAGCACAAATCTAGGATAGTTTAGCTTTCAATCCATACTAATTAGGCCATCAGGCGACTTGTATTTTCTATTTTTTAGCCTTCCGAAGTTCGACCAAAAAATCGGCCATTTTTGAAAATTTTCCTTTGGTCCCCCCTTTGCTACTTTGCCAAAAATGGCCGATTTTGATACTTTTGCGAAAAATGTTATTTCTCCTCTAATAGGTCTTTTTCATGCGGTTTTTTGCATAGCACAAATCTAGGATAGTTTAGCTTTCAATCCATACTAATTAGGCCATCAGGCGACTTGTATTTGCTATTTTTTAGCCTTCCGAAGTTCGACCAAAAAATCGGCCATTTTTGAAAATTTTCCTTTGGTCCCCCCTTTGCTACTTTGCCAAAAATGGCCGATTTTGATACTTTTGCGAAAAATGTTATTTCTCCTCTAATAGGTCTTTTTTCATGCGGTTTTTTGCATAGCACAAATCTAGGATAGTTTAGCTTTCAATCCATACTAATTAGGCCATCAGGCGACTTGTATTTCCTATTTTTTTAGCCTTCCGAAGTTCGACCAAAAAATCGGCCATTTTTGAAAATTTTCCTTTGGTCCCCCCTTTGCTACTTTGCCAAAAATGGCCGATTTTGATACTTTTGCGAAAAATGTTATTTCTCCTCTAATAGGTCTTTTTTCATGCGGTTTTTTGCATAGCACAAATCTAGGATAGTTTAGCTTTCAATCCATACTAATTAGGCCATCAGGCGACTTGTATTTCCTATTTTTTTAGCCTTCCGAAGTTCGACCAAAAATCGGCCATTTTTGAAAATTTTCCTTTGGTCCCCCCTTTGCTACTTTGCCAAAAATGGCCGATTTTGATACTTTTGCGAAAAATGTTATTTCTCCTCTAATAGGTCTTTTTTCATGCGGTTTTTTGCATAGCACAAATCTAGGATAGTTTAGCTTTCAATCCATACTAATTAGGCCATCAGGCGACTTGTATTTCCTATTTTTTAGCCTTACGAAGTTCGACCAAAAATCGGCCATTTTTGAAAATTTTCCTTTGGTCCCCCCTTTGCTACTTTGCCAAAATGGCCGATTTTGATACTTTTGCGAAAAATGTTATTTCTCCTCTAATAGGTCTTTTTTCATGCGGTTTTTTGCATAGCACAAATCTAGGATAGTTTAGCTTTCAATCCATACTAATTAGGCCATCAGGCGACTTGTATTTCCTATTTTTTTAGGCTTCCGAAGTTCGACCAAAAAATCGGCCATTTTTGAAAATTTTCCTTTGGTCCCCCCTTTGCTACTTTGCCAAAAATGGCCGATTTTGATACTTTTGCGAAAAATGTTATTTCTCCTCTAATAGGTCTTTTTTCATGCGGTTTTTTGCATAGCACAAATCTAGGATAGTTTAGCTTTCAATCCATACTAATTAGGCCATCAGGCGACTTGTATTTGCTATTTTGTAGCCTTCCGAAGTTCGACCAAAAAATCGGCCATTTTTGAAAATTTTCCTTTGGTCCCCCCTTTGCTACTTTGCCAAAAATGGCCGATTTTGATACTTTTGCGAAAAATGTTATTTCTCCTCTAATAGGTCTTTTTTCATGCGGTTTTTTGCATAGCACAAATCTAGGATAGTTTAGCTTTCAATCCATACTAATTAGGCCATCAGGCGACTTGTATTTCCTATTTTTTTAGCCTTCCGAAGTTCGACCAAAAAATCGTCCATTTTTGAAAATTTTCCTTTGGTCCCCCCTTTGCTACTTTGCCAAAAATGGCCGATTTTGATACTTTTGCGAAAAATGTTATTTCTCCTCTAATAGGTCTTTTTCATGCGGTTTTTTGCATAGCACAAATCTAGGATAGTTTAGCTTTCAATCCATACTAATTAGGCCATCAGGCGACTTGTATTTCCTATTTTTTTAGCCTTCCGAAGTTCGACCAAAAAATCGTCCATTTTTGAAAATTTTCCTTTGGTCCCCCTTTGCTACTTTGCCAAAAATGGCCGATTTGATACTTTTGCGAAAATGTTATTTCTCCTATTATAGGTCTTTTTTCATGCGGTTTTTTGCATAGCACAAATCTAGGATAGTTTAGCTTTCAATCCATACTAATTAGGCCATCAGGCGACTTGTATTTCCTATTTTTTAGCCTTCCGAAGTTCGACCAAAAATCGGCCATTTTTGAAAAATTTCCTTTGGTCCCCCCTTTGCTACTTTGCCAAAAATGGCGATTTTGATACTTTTGCGAAAAATGTTATTTCTCTCTAATAGGTCTTTTTTCATGCGGGTTTTTGCATAGCACAAATCTAGGATAGTTTAGCTTTCAATCCATACTAATTAGGCCATCAGGCGACTTGTATTTCCTATTTTTTTAGCCTTCCGAAGTTCGACCAAAAAATCGGCCATTTTTGAAAATTCCTTTGGTCCCCCCTTTGCTACTTTGCCAAAAATGGCGATTTTGATACTTTTGCGAAAAATGTTATTTCTCTCTAATAGGTCTTTTTTCATGCGGTTTTTTGCATAGCACAAATCTAGGATAGTTTAGCTTTCAATCCATACTAATTAGGCCATCAGGCGACTTGTATTTCCTATTTTTTTAGCCTTCCGAAGTTCGACCAGAAATCGGCCATTTTTGAAAATTTTCCTTGGTCCCCCCTTTGCTACTTTGCCAAAAATGGCCGATTGATACTTTTGCGAAAATGTTATTTCTCCTCTAATAGGTCTTTTTTCATGCGGTTTTTTGCATAGCACAAATCTAGGATAGTTTAGCTTTCAATCCATACTAATTAGGCCATCAGGCGACTTGTATTTGCTATTTTTTAGCCTTCCGAAGTTCGACCAAAAAATCGGCCATTTTTGAAAATTTTCCTTTGGTCCCCCCTTTGCTACTTTGCCAAAAATGGCCGATTTTGATACTTTTGCGAAAAATGTTATTTCTCCTCTAATAGGTCTTTTTTCATGCGGTTTTTTGCATAGCACAAATCTAGGATAGTTTAGCTTTCAATCCATACTAATTAGGCCATCAGGCGACTTGTATTTTCTATTTTTTAGCCTTCCGTAGTTCGACCAAAATATCGGCCTTTTTTGAAAATTTTCCTTTGGTCCCACCTTTGCTACTTTGCCAAAAATGGCCATTTTGATACTTTTGCGAAAAATGTTATTTCTCCTAATAGGTCTTTTTCATGCGGTTTTTTGCATAGCACAAATCTAGGATAGTTTAGCTTTCAATCCATACTAATTAGGCCATCAGGCGACTTGTATTTCCTATTTTTTTAGCCTTCCGAAGTTCGACAAAAAATCGGCCATTTTGAAAATTTTCCTTTGGTCCCCCTTTGCTACTTTGCCAAAAATGGCCGATTTTGATACTTTTGCGAAAAATGTTATTTCTCCTCTAATAGGTCTTTTTTCATCCGGTTTTTGCATAGCACAAATCTAGGATAGTTTAGCTTTCAATCCATACTAATTAGGCCATCAGGCGACTTGTATTTCCTATTTTTTTAGCCTTCCGAAGTTCGACCAAAAAATCGGCCATTTTTGAAAATTTCCTTTGGTCCCCCTTTGCTACTTTGCCAAAAATGGCGATTTGATACTTTTGCGAAAAATGTTATTTCTCTCTAATAGGTCTTTTTTCATGCGGTTTTTTGCATAGCACAAATCTAGGATAGTTTAGCTTTCAATCCATACTAATTAGGCCATCAGGCGACTTGTATTTCCTATTTTTTAGCCTTCCGAAGTTCGACCAAAAAATCGGCCATTTTTGAAATTTTCCTTTGGTCCCCCCTTTGCTACTTTGCCAAAAATGGCCGAGTTTGATACTTTTGCGAAAACTGTCATTTCACCTCTATTAGGGTCTTTTTCATGCGGTTTTTTTCATAGGACAATTCTAGGATAGTTTCGTTTTCAATCCATACTAATTAGGCCATCAGGCGACTTGTATTTCCTATTTTTTTAGCCTTCGAAGTTCGACCAAAAAAATCGGCCATTTTGAAAATTTTCCTTTGGTCCCCCCTTTCCTACTTTGCCAAAAATGGCCGATTTTGATACTTTTTCGAAAAATGTAATTTCTCCTCTAATAGGTATTTTTTCATGCGGTTTTTTGCATAGCACAAATCTAGGATAGTTTAGCTTTCAATCCATACTAATTAGGCCATCAGGCGACTTGTATTTCCTTTTTTTTAGCCTTCGGAAGTTCAACCAAAAAATCGGCCATTTTTGAAAATTTTCCTTTGGTCCCCCTTTG